>NC_142491.1:28342147-28642147 GCF_965113065.1 Corylus avellana | reverse complement strand
TTTTTCGCTCGAAATTTTACGAGCTTGTGCAGAACTTCTAGGCAATCATATCGGCAGGTGACACGAAGTGATTCGAGTTCGTTTGCCCCCCCATTTTCTTTAACGAACGATAACTTTTTGTGAAAATAACAAGTGCCCCGATCCCGGCCGAAACGACTAGAATTACACTTCGAGACCCGCCGACATGATCGCCACGATGCACAGAGCACCCTCGTAAATTTTCGGGCAAATCGGACGACGTTGTATTTTTTCACAATCAGGACCGAAACCCTAGGCCGAACAAAATGGTCGGATGCGAAGTGAAATTTTTTCGCTCGAAATTTTACGAGCTTGTGCAGAACTTCTAGGCAATCATATCGGCAGGTGACACGAAGTGATTCGAGTTCGTTTGCCCCCCCATTTTCTTTAACGAACGATAACTTTTTGTGAAAATAACAAGTGCCCCGATCCCGGCCGAAACGACTCGAATTACACTTCGAGACTCGCCGACATGATCGCCACGATGCACAGAGCACCCTCGTAAATTTTCGGGACGTTTCATTTTTTCACAACCAGGACCGAAACCCTAGGCCGAACAAAATGGTCGGATGCGAGGTGAAATTTTTTCGCTCGAAATTTTACGAGCTTGTGCAGAACTTCTAGGCAATCATATCGGCAGGTGACACGAAGTGATTCGAGTTCGTTTGCCCCCCCCATTTTCTTTAACGAACGATAACTTTTTGTGAAAATAACAAGTGCCCCGAACCCGGCCCAAACGACTCGAATTACACTTCGAGACCCGCCGACATGATCGCCACGATGCACAGAGCACTCTCGTAAATTTTCGGGACGTTTCATTTTTTCACAACCAGGACCGAAACCCTAGGCCGAACAAAATGGTCGGATGCGAGGTGAAATTTTTTCGCTCAAAATTTTACGAGCTTGTGCAGAACTTCTAGGCAATCATATCGGCAGGTGACACGAAGTGATTCGAGTTCGTTTGCCCCCCCATTTTCTTTAACGAACGATAACTTTTTGTGAAAATAACAAGTGCCCCGAACCCGGCCGAAACGACTCGAATTACACTTCGAGACCCGCCGACATGATCGCCACGATGCACAGAGCACCCTCGTAAATTTTCGGGACGTTTCATTTTTTCACAACCAGGACCGAAACCCTAGGCCGAACAAAATGGTCGGATGCGAAGTGAAATTTTTTCGCTCGAAATTTTACGAGCTTGTGCAGAACTTCTAGGCAATCATATCGGCAGGTGACACGAAGTGATTCGAGTTCATTTGCCCCCCCATTTTCTTTAACGAACGATAACTTTTTGTGAAAATAACAAGTGCCCCGATCCCGGCCGAAACGACTCGAATTACACTTCGAGACTCGCCGACATGATCGCCACGATGCACAGAGCACCCTCGTAAATTTTCGGGACGTTTCATTTTTTCACAACCAGGACCGAAACCCTAGGCCGAACAAAATGGTCGGATGCGAAGTGAAATTTTTTCGCTCGAAATTTTACGAGCTTGTGCAGAACTTCTAGGCAATCATATCGGCAGGTGACACGAAGTGATTCGAGTTCGTTTGCCCCCCCATTTTCTTTAACGAACGATAACTTTTTGTGAAAATAACAAGTGCCCCGATCCCGGCCGAAACGACTCGAATTACACTTCGAGACTCGCCGACATGATCGCCACGATGCACAGAGCACCCTCGTAAATTTTCGGGACGTTTCATTTTTTCACAACCAGGACCGAAACCCGAGGCCGAACAAAATGGTCGGATGCGAGGTGAAATTTTTTCGCTCGAAATTTTACGAGCTTGTGCAGAACTTCTAGGCAATCATATCGGCAGGTGACACGAAGTGATTCGAGTTCGTTTGCCCCCCCATTTTCTTTAACGAACAATAACTTTTTGTGAAAATAACAAGTGCCCCGAACCCGGCCGAAACGACTCGAATTACACTTCGAGACCCGCCGACATGATCGCCACGATGCACAGAGCACCCTCGTAAATTTTCGGGACGTTTCATTTTTTCACAACCAGGACCGAAACCCTAGGCCGAACAAAATGGTCGGATGCGAAGTGAAATTTTTTCGCTCGAAATTTTACGAGCTTGTGCAGAACTTCTAGGCAATCATATCGGCAGGTGACACGAAGTGATTCGAGTTCATTTGCCCCCCCATTTTCTTTAACGAACGATAACTTTTTGTGAAAATAACAAGTGCCCCGATCCCGGCCGAAACGACTCGAATTACACTTCGAGACTCGCCGACATGATCGCCACGATGCACAGAGCACCCTCGTAAATTTTCGGGACGTTTCATTTTTTCACAACCAGGACCGAAACCCTAGGCCGAACAAAATGGTCGGATGCGAAGTGAAATTTTTTCGCTCGAAATTTTACGAGCTTGTGCAGAACTTCTAGGCAATCATATCGGCAGGTGACACGAAGTGATTCGAGTTCGTTTGCCCCCCCATTTTCTTTAACGAACGATAACTTTTTGTGAAAATAACAAGTGCCCCGAACCCGGCCGAAACGACTCGAATTACACTTCGAGACCCGCCGACATGATCGCCACGATGCACAGAGCACCCTCGTAAATTTTCGGGACGTTTCATTTTTTCACAACCAGGACCGAAACCCTAGGCCGAACAAAATGGTCGGATGCGAAGTGAAATTTTTTCGCTCGAAATTTTACGAGCTTGTGCAGAACTTCTAGGCAATCATATCGGCAGGTGACACGAAGTGATTCGAGTTCGTTTGCCCCCCCATTTTCTTTAACGAACGATAACTTTTTGTGAAAATAACAAGTGCCCCGAACCCGGCCGAAACGACTCGAATTACACTTCGAGACCCGCCGACATGATCGCCACGATGCACAGAGCACCCTCGTAAATTTTCGGGACGTTTCATTTTTTCACAACCAGGACCGAAACCCTAGGCCGAACAAAATGGTCGGATGCGAAGTGAAATTTTTTCGCTCGAAATTTTACGAGCTTGT
Organism: Corylus avellana; assembly: GCF_965113065.1. NCBI lineage: Eukaryota > Viridiplantae > Streptophyta > Magnoliopsida > Fagales > Betulaceae > Corylus > Corylus avellana. Next base: position 28,639,157 of record NC_142491.1, on the reverse strand, counting down.
GCAGAACTTCTAGGCAATCATATCGGCAGGTGACACGAAGTGATTCGAGTTCGTTTGCCCCCCCATTTTCTTTAACGAACAATAACTTTTTGTGAAAATAACAAGTGCCCCGATCCCGGCCGAAACGACTCGAATTACACTTCGAGACTCGCCGACATGATCGCCACGATGCACAGAGCACCCTCGTAAATTTTCGGGACGTTTCATTTTTTCACAACCAGGACCGAAACCCTAGGCCGAACAAAATGGTCGGATGCGAAGTGAAATTTTTTCGCTCGAAATTTTACGAGCTTGTGCAGAACTTCTAGGCAATCATATCGGCAGGTGACACGAAGTGATTCGAGTTCGTTTGCCCCCCCATTTTCTTTAACGAACGATAACTTTTTGTGAAAATAACAAGTGCCCCGAACCCGGCCGAAACGACTCGAATTACACTTCGAGACCCGCCGACATGATCGCCACGATGCACAGAGCACCCTCGTAAATTTTCGGGACGTTTCATTTTTTCACAACCAGGACCGAAACCCTAGGCCGAACAAAATGGTCGGATGCGAAGTGAAATTTTTTCGCTCGAAATTTTACGAGCTTGTGCAGAACTTCTAGGCAATCATATCGGCAGGTGACACGAAGTGATTCGAGTTCGTTTGCCCCCCCATTTTCTTTAACGAACGATAACTTTTTGTGAAAATAACAAGTGCCCCGATCCCGGCCGAAACGACTCGAATTACACTTCGAGACCCGCCGACATGATCGCCACGATGCACAGAGCACCCTCGTAAATTTTCGGGCAAATCGGACGACGTTGTATTTTTTCACAATCAGGACCGAAACCCTAGGCCGAACAAAATGGTCGGATGCGAAGTGAAATTTTTTCGCTTGAAATTTTACGAGCTTGTGCAGAACTTCTAGGCAATCATATCGGCAGGTGACACGAAGTGATTCGAGTTCGTTTGCCCCCCCATTTTCTTCAACGAACGATAACTTTTTGTGAAAATAACAAGTGCCCCGAACCCGGCCGAAACGACTCGAATTACACTTCGAGACCCGCCGACATGATCGCCACGATGCACAGAGCACCCTCGTAAATTTTCGGGACGTTTCATTTTTTCACAACCAGGACCGAAACCCTAGGCCGAACAAAATGGTCGGATGCGAAGTGAAATTTTTTCGCTCGAAATTTTACGAGCTTGTGCAGAACTTCTAGGCAATCATATCGGCAGGTGACACGAAGTGATTCGAGTTCGTTTGCCCCCCCATTTTCTTTAACGAACGATAACTTTTTGTGAAAATAACAAGTGCCCCGATCCCGGCCGAAACGACTAGAATTACACTTCGAGACCCGCCGACATGATCGCCACGATGCACAGAGCACCCTCGTAAATTTTCGGGCAAATCGGACGACGTTGTATTTTTTCACAATCAGGACCGAAACCCTAGGCCGAACAAAATGGTCGGATGCGAAGTGAAATTTTTTCGCTCGAAATTTTACGAGCTTGTGCAGAACTTCTAGGCAATCATATCGGCAGGTGACACGAAGTGATTCGAGTTCGTTTGCCCCCCCATTTTCTTTAACGAACGATAACTTTTTGTGAAAATAACAAGTGCCCCGATCCCGGCCGAAACGACTCGAATTACACTTCGAGACTCGCCGACATGATCGCCACGATGCACAGAGCACCCTCGTAAATTTTCGGGACGTTTCATTTTTTCACAACCAGGACCGAAACCCTAGGCCGAACAAAATGGTCGGATGCGAGGTGAAATTTTTTCGCTCGAAATTTTACGAGCTTGTGCAGAACTTCTAGGCAATCATATCGGCAGGTGACACGAAGTGATTCGAGTTCGTTTGCCCCCCCCATTTTCTTTAACGAACGATAACTTTTTGTGAAAATAACAAGTGCCCCGAACCCGGCCCAAACGACTCGAATTACACTTCGAGACCCGCCGACATGATCGCCACGATGCACAGAGCACTCTCGTAAATTTTCGGGACGTTTCATTTTTTCACAACCAGGACCGAAACCCTAGGCCGAACAAAATGGTCGGATGCGAGGTGAAATTTTTTCGCTCAAAATTTTACGAGCTTGTGCAGAACTTCTAGGCAATCATATCGGCAGGTGACACGAAGTGATTCGAGTTCGTTTGCCCCCCCATTTTCTTTAACGAACGATAACTTTTTGTGAAAATAACAAGTGCCCCGAACCCGGCCGAAACGACTCGAATTACACTTCGAGACCCGCCGACATGATCGCCACGATGCACAGAGCACCCTCGTAAATTTTCGGGACGTTTCATTTTTTCACAACCAGGACCGAAACCCTAGGCCGAACAAAATGGTCGGATGCGAAGTGAAATTTTTTCGCTCGAAATTTTACGAGCTTGTGCAGAACTTCTAGGCAATCATATCGGCAGGTGACACGAAGTGATTCGAGTTCATTTGCCCCCCCATTTTCTTTAACGAACGATAACTTTTTGTGAAAATAACAAGTGCCCCGATCCCGGCCGAAACGACTCGAATTACACTTCGAGACTCGCCGACATGATCGCCACGATGCACAGAGCACCCTCGTAAATTTTCGGGACGTTTCATTTTTTCACAACCAGGACCGAAACCCTAGGCCGAACAAAATGGTCGGATGCGAAGTGAAATTTTTTCGCTCGAAATTTTACGAGCTTGTGCAGAACTTCTAGGCAATCATATCGGCAGGTGACACGAAGTGATTCGAGTTCGTTTGCCCCCCCATTTTCTTTAACGAACGATAACTTTTTGTGAAAATAACAAGTGCCCCGATCCCGGCCGAAACGACTCGAATTACACTTCGAGACTCGCCGACATGATCGCCACGATGCACAGAGCACCCTCGTAAATTTTCGGGACGTTTCATTTTTTCACAACCAGGACCGAAACCCGAGGCCGAACAAAATGGTCGGATGCGAGGTGAAATTTTTTCGCTCGAAATTTTACGAGCTTGTGCAGAACTTCTAGGCAATCATATCGGCAGGTGACACGAAGTGATTCGAGTTCGTTTGCCCCCCCATTTTCTTTAACGAACAATAACTTTTTGTGAAAATAACAAGTGCCCCGAACCCGGCCGAAACGACTCGAATTACACTTCGAGACCCGCCGACATGATCGCCACGATGCACAGAGCACCCTCGTAAATTTTCGGGACGTTTCATTTTTTCACAACCAGGACCGAAACCCTAGGCCGAACAAAATGGTCGGATGCGAAGTGAAATTTTTTCGCTCGAAATTTTACGAGCTTGTGCAGAACTTCTAGGCAATCATATCGGCAGGTGACACGAAGTGATTCGAGTTCATTTGCCCCCCCATTTTCTTTAACGAACGATAACTTTTTGTGAAAATAACAAGTGCCCCGATCCCGGCCGAAACGACTCGAATTACACTTCGAGACTCGCCGACATGATCGCCACGATGCACAGAGCACCCTCGTAAATTTTCGGGACGTTTCATTTTTTCACAACCAGGACCGAAACCCTAGGCCGAACAAAATGGTCGGATGCGAAGTGAAATTTTTTCGCTCGAAATTTTACGAGCTTGTGCAGAACTTCTAGGCAATCATATCGGCAGGTGACACGAAGTGATTCGAGTTCGTTTGCCCCCCCATTTTCTTTAACGAACGATAACTTTTTGTGAAAATAACAAGTGCCCCGAACCCGGCCGAAACGACTCGAATTACACTTCGAGACCCGCCGACATGATCGCCACGATGCACAGAGCACCCTCGTAAATTTTCGGGACGTTTCATTTTTTCACAACCAGGACCGAAACCCTAGGCCGAACAAAATGGTCGGATGCGAAGTGAAATTTTTTCGCTCGAAATTTTACGAGCTTGTGCAGAACTTCTAGGCAATCATATCGGCAGGTGACACGAAGTGATTCGAGTTCGTTTGCCCCCCCATTTTCTTTAACGAACGATAACTTTTTGTGAAAATAACAAGTGCCCCGAACCCGGCCGAAACGACTCGAATTACACTTCGAGACCCGCCGACATGATCGCCACGATGCACAGAGCACCCTCGTAAATTTTCGGGACGTTTCATTTTTTCACAACCAGGACCGAAACCCTAGGCCGAACAAAATGGTCGGATGCGAAGTGAAATTTTTTCGCTCGAAATTTTACGAGCTTGTGCAGAACTTCTAGGCAATCATATCGGCAGGTGACACGAAGTGATTCGAGTTCGTTTGCCCCCCCATTTTCTTTAACGAACAATAACTTTTTGTGAAAATAACAAGTGCCCCGATCCCGGCCGAAACGACTCGAATTACACTTCGAGACTCGCCGACATGATCGCCACGATGCACAGAGCACCCTCGTAAATTTTCGGGACGTTTCATTTTTTCACAACCAGGACCGAAACCCTAGGCCGAACAAAATGGTCGGATGCGAAGTGAAATTTTTTCGCTCGAAATTTTACGAGCTTGTGCAGAACTTCTAGGCAATCATATCGGCAGGTGACACGAAGTGATTCGAGTTCGTTTGCCCCCCCATTTTCTTTAACGAACGATAACTTTTTGTGAAAATAACAAGTGCCCCGAACCCGGCCGAAACGACTCGAATTACACTTCGAGACCCGCCGACATGATCGCCACGATGCACAGAGCACCCTCGTAAATTTTCGGGACGTTTCATTTTTTCACAACCAGGACCGAAACCCTAGGCCGAACAAAATGGTCGGATGCGAAGTGAAATTTTTTCGCTCGAAATTTTACGAGCTTGTGCAGAACTTCTAGGCAATCATATCGGCAGGTGACACGAAGTGATTCGAGTTCATTTGCCCCCCCATTTTCTTTAACGAACGATAACTTTTTGTGAAAATAACAAGTGCCCCGATCCCGGCCGAAACGACTCGAATTACACTTCGAGACTCGCCGACATGATCGCCACGATGCACAGAGCACCCTCGTAAATTTTCGGGACGTTTCATTTTTTCACAACCAGGACCGAAACCCTAGGCCGAACAAAATGGTCGGATGCGAAGTGAAATTTTTTCGCTCGAAATTTTACGAGCTTGTGCAGAACTTCTAGGCAATCATATCGGCAGGTGACACGAAGTGATTCGAGTTCGTTTGCCCCCCCATTTTCTTTAACGAACGATAACTTTTTGTGAAAATAACAAGTGCCCCGAACCCGGCCGAAACGACTCGAATTACACTTCGAGACCCGCCGACATGATCGCCACGATGCACAGAGCACCCTCGTAAATTTTCGGGACGTTTCATTTTTTCACAACCAGGACCGAAACCCTAGGCCGAACAAAATGGTCGGATGCGAAGTGAAATTTTTTCGCTCGAAATTTTACGAGCTTGTGCAGAACTTCTAGGCAATCATATCGGCAGGTGACACGAAGTGATTCGAGTTCGTTTGCCCCCCCATTTTCTTTAACGAACGATAACTTTTTGTGAAAATAACAAGTGCCCCGAACCCGGCCGAAACGACTCGAATTACACTTCGAGACCCGCCGACATGATCGCCACGATGCACAGAGCACCCTCGTAAATTTTCGGGACGTTTCATTTTTTCACAACCAGGACCGAAACCCTAGGCCGAACAAAATGGTCGGATGCGAAGTGAAATTTTTTCGCTCGAAATTTTACGAGCTTGTGCAGAACTTCTAGGCAATCATATCGGCAGGTGACACGAAGTGATTCGAGTTCGTTTGCCCCCCCATTTTCTTTAACGAACGATAACTTTTTGTGAAAATAACAAGTGCCCCGATCCCGGCCGAAACGACTCGAATTACACTTCGAGACCCGCCGACATGATCGCCACGATGCACAGAGCACCCTCGTAAATTTTCGGGCAAATCGGACGACGTTGTATTTTTTCACAATCAGGACCGAAACCCTAGGCCGAACAAAATGGTCGGATGCGAAGTGAAATTTTTTCGCTTGAAATTTTACGAGCTTGTGCAGAACTTCTAGGCAATCATATCGGCAGGTGACACGAAGTGATTCGAGTTCGTTTGCCCCCCCATTTTCTTCAACGAACGATAACTTTTTGTGAAAATAACAAGTGCCCCGAACCCGGCCGAAACGACTCGAATTACACTTCGAGACCCGCCGACATGATCGCCACGATGCACAGAGCACCCTCGTAAATTTTCGGGACGTTTCATTTTTTCACAACCAGGACCGAAACCCTAGGCCGAACAAAATGGTCGGATGCGAAGTGAAATTTTTTCGCTCGAAATTTTACGAGCTTGTGCAGAACTTCTAGGCAATCATATCGGCAGGTGACACGAAGTGATTCGAGTTCGTTTGCCCCCCCATTTTCTTTAACGAACGATAACTTTTTGTGAAAATAACAAGTGCCCCGAACCCGGCCGAAACGACTCGAATTACACTTCGAGACCCGCCGACATGATCGCCACGATGCACAGAGCACCCTCGTAAATTTTCGGGACGTTTCATTTTTTCACAACCAGGACCGAAATCCTAGGCCGAACAAAATGGTCGGATGCGAAGTGAAATTTTTTCGCTCGAAATTTTACGAGCTTGTGCAGAACTTCTAGGCAATCATATCGGCAGGTGACACGAAGTGATTCGAGTTCATTTGCCCCCCCATTTTCTTTAACGAACGATAACTTTTTGTGAAAATAACAAGTGCCCCGAACCCGGCCGAAACGACTCGAATTACACTTCGAGACCCGCCGACATGATCGCCACGATGCACAGAGCACTCTCGTAAATTTTCGGGACGTTTCATTTTTTCACAACCAGGACCGAAACCCTAGGCCGAACAAAATGGTCGGATGCGAGGTGAAATTTTTTCGCTCAAAATTTTACGAGCTTGTGCAGAACTTCTAGGCAATCATATCGGCAGGTGACACGAAGTGATTCGAGTTCGTTTGCCCCCCCATTTTCTTTAACGAACGATAACTTTTTGTGAAAATAACAAGTGCCCCGAACCCGGCCGAAACGACTCGAATTACACTTCGAGACCCGCCGACATGATCGCCACGATGCACAGAGCACCCTCGTAAATTTTCGGGACGTTTCATTTTTTCACAACCAGGACCGAAACCCTAGGCCGAACAAAATGGTCGGATGCGAAGTGAAATTTTTTCGCTCGAAATTTTACGAGCTTGTGCAGAACTTCTAGGCAATCATATCGGCAGGTGACACGAAGTGATTCGAGTTCATTTGCCCCCCCATTTTCTTTAACGAACGATAACTTTTTGTGAAAATAACAAGTGCCCCGATCCCGGCCGAAACGACTCGAATTACACTTCGAGACTCGCCGACATGATCGCCACGATGCACAGAGCACCCTCGTAAATTTTCGGGACGTTTCATTTTTTCACAACCAGGACCGAAACCCTAGGCCGAACAAAATGGTCGGATGCGAAGTGAAATTTTTTCGCTCGAAATTTTACGAGCTTGTGCAGAACTTCTAGGCAATCATATCGGCAGGTGACACGAAGTGATTCGAGTTCGTTTGCCCCCCCATTTTCTTTAACGAACGATAACTTTTTGTGAAAATAACAAGTGCCCCGATCCCGGCCGAAACGACTCGAATTACACTTCGAGACTCGCCGACATGATCGCCACGATGCACAGAGCACCCTCGTAAATTTTCGGGACGTTTCATTTTTTCACAACCAGGACCGAAACCCTAGGCCGAACAAAATGGTCGGATGCGAGGTGAAATTTTTTCGCTCGAAATTTTACGAGCTTGTGCAGAACTTCTAGGCAATCATATCGGCAGGTGACACGAAGTGATTCGAGTTCGTTTGCCCCCCCATTTTCTTTAACGAACAATAACTTTTTGTGAAAATAACAAGTGCCCCGATCCCGGCCGAAACGACTCGAATTACACTTCGAGACTCGCCGACATGATCGCCACGATGCACAGAGCACCCTCGTAAATTTTCGGGACGTTTCATTTTTTCACAACCAGGACCGAAACCCTAGGCCGAACAAAATGGTCGGATGCGAAGTGAAATTTTTTCGCTCGAAATTTTACGAGCTTGTGCAGAACTTCTAGGCAATCATATCGGCAGGTGACACGAAGTGATTCGAGTTCGTTTGCCCCCCCATTTTCTTTAACGAACGATAACTTTTTGTGAAAATAACAAGTGCCCCGAACCCGGCCGAAACGACTCGAATTACACTTCGAGACCCGCCGACATGATCGCCACGATGCACAGAGCACCCTCGTAAATTTTCGGGACGTTTCATTTTTTCACAACCAGGACCGAAACCCTAGGCCGAACAAAATGGTCGGATGCGAAGTGAAATTTTTTCGCTCGAAATTTTACGAGCTTGTGCAGAACTTCTAGGCAATCATATCGGCAGGTGACACGAAGTGATTCGAGTTCATTTGCCCCCCCATTTTCTTTAACGAACGATAACTTTTTGTGAAAATAACAAGTGCCCCGATCCCGGCCGAAACGACTCGAATTACACTTCGAGACTCGCCGACATGATCGCCACGATGCACAGAGCACCCTCGTAAATTTTCGGGACGTTTCATTTTTTCACAACCAGGACCGAAACCCTAGGCCGAACAAAATGGTCGGATGCGAAGTGAAATTTTTTCGCTCGAAATTTTACGAGCTTGTGCAGAACTTCTAGGCAATCATATCGGCAGGTGACACGAAGTGATTCGAGTTCGTTTGCCCCCCCATTTTCTTTAACGAACGATAACTTTTTGTGAAAATAACAAGTGCCCCGAACCCGGCCGAAACGACTCGAATTACACTTCGAGACTCGCCGACATGATCGCCACGATGCACAGAGCACCCTCGTAAATTTTCGGGACGTTTCATTTTTTCACAACCAGGACCGAAACCCTAGGCCGAACAAAATGGTCGGATGCGAAGTGAAATTTTTTCGCTCGAAATTTTACGAGCTTGTGCAGAACTTCTAGGCAATCATATCGGCAGGTGACACGAAGTGATTCGAGTTCGTTTGCCCCCCCATTTTCTTTAACGAACGATAACTTTTTGTGAAAATAACAAGTGCCCCGAACCCGGCCGAAACGACTCGAATTACACTTCGAAACCCGCCGACATGATCGCCACGATGCACAGAGCACCCTCGTAAATTTTCGGGACGTTTCATTTTTTGACAACCAGGACCGAAACCCTAGGCCGAACAAAATGGTCGGATGCGAAGTGAAATTTTTTCGCTCGAAATTTTACGAGCTTGTGCAGAACTTCTAGGCAATCATATCGGCAGGTGACACGAAGTGATTCGAGTTCGTTTGCCCCCCCATTTTCTTTAACGAACAATAACTTTTTGTGAAAATAACAAGTGCCCCGATCCCGGCCGAAACGACTCGAATTACACTTCGAGACTCGCCGACATGATCGCCACGATGCACAGAGCACCCTCGTAAATTTTCGGGACGTTTCATTTTTTCACAACCAGGACCGAAACCCTAGGCCGAACAAAATGGTCGGATGCGAAGTGAAATTTTTTCGCTCGAAATTTTACGAGCTTGTGCAGAACTTCTAGGCAATCATATCGGCAGGTGACACGAAGTGATTCGAGTTCGTTTGCCCCCCCATTTTCTTTAACGAACGATAACTTTTTGTGAAAATAACAAGTGCCCCGAACCCGGCCGAAACGACTCGAATTACACTTCGAGACCCGCCGACATGATCGCCACGATGCACAGAGCACCCTCGTAAATTTTCGGGACGTTTCATTTTTTCACAACCAGGACCGAAACCCTAGGCCGAACAAAATGGTCGGATGCGAAGTGAAATTTTTTCGCTCGAAATTTTACGAGCTTGTGCAGAACTTCTAGGCAATCATATCGGCAGGTGACACGAAGTGATTCGAGTTCATTTGCCCCCCCATTTTCTTTAACGAACGATAACTTTTTGTGAAAATAACAAGTGCCCCGATCCCGGCCGAAACGACTCGAATTACACTTCGAGACTCGCCGACATGATCGCCACGATGCACAGAGCACCCTCGTAAATTTTCGGGACGTTTCATTTTTTCACAACCAGGACCGAAACCCTAGGCCGAACAAAATGGTCGGATGCGAAGTGAAATTTTTTCGCTCGAAATTTTACGAGCTTGTGCAGAACTTCTAGGCAATCATATCGGCAGGTGACACGAAGTGATTCGAGTTCGTTTGCCCCCCCATTTTCTTTAACGAACGATAACTTTTTGTGAAAATAACAAGTGCCCCGAACCCGGCCGAAACGACTCGAATTACACTTCGAGACCCGCCGACATGATCGCCACGATGCACAGAGCACCCTCGTAAATTTTCGGGACGTTTCATTTTTTCACAACCAGGACCGAAACCCTAGGCCGAACAAAATGGTCGGATGCGAAGTGAAATTTTTTCGCTCGAAATTTTACGAGCTTGTGCAGAACTTCTAGGCAATCATATCGGCAGGTGACACGAAGTGATTCGAGTTCGTTTGCCCCCCCATTTTCTTTAACGAACGATAACTTTTTGTGAAAATAACAAGTGCCCCGAACCCGGCCGAAACGACTCGAATTACACTTCGAGACCCGCCGACATGATCGCCACGATGCACAGAGCACCCTCGTAAATTTTCGGGACGTTTCATTTTTTCATAACCAGGACCGAAACCCTAGGCCGAACAAAATGGTCGGATGCGAAGTGAAATTTTTTCGCTCGAAATTTTACGAGCTTGTGCAGAACTTCTAGGCAATCATATCGGCAGGTGACACGAAGTGATTCGAGTTCGTTTGCCCCCCCATTTTCTTTAACGAACGATAACTTTTTGTGAAAATAACAAGTGCCCCGATCCCGGCCGAAACGACTCGAATTACACTTCGAGACCCGCCGACATGATCGCCACGATGCACAGAGCACCCTCGTAAATTTTCGGGCAAATCGGACGACGTTGTATTTTTTCACAATCAGGACCGAAACCCTAGGCCGAACAAAATGGTCGGATGCGAAGTGAAATTTTTTCGCTTGAAATTTTACGAGCTTGTGCAGAACTTCTAGGCAATCATATCGGCAGGTGACACGAAGTGATTCGAGTTCGTTTGCCCCCCCATTTTCTTCAACGAACGATAACTTTTTGTGAAAATAACAAGTGCCCCGAACCCGGCCGAAACGACTCGAATTACACTTCGAGACCCGCCGACATGATCGCCACGATGCACAGAGCACCCTCGTAAATTTTCGGGACGTTTCATTTTTTCACAACCAGGACCGAAACCCTAGGCCGAACAAAATGGTCGGATGCGAAGTGAAATTTTTTCGCTCGAAATTTTACGAGCTTGTGCAGAACTTCTAGGCAATCATATCGGCAGGTGACACGAAGTGATTCGAGTTCGTTTGCCCCCCCATTTTCTTTAACGAACGATAACTTTTTGTGAAAATAACAAGTGCCCCGAACCCGGCCGAAACGACTCGAATTACACTTCGAGACCCGCCGACATGATCGCCACGATGCACAGAGCACCCTCGTAAATTTTCGGGACGTTTCATTTTTTCACAACCAGGACCGAAATCCTAGGCCGAACAAAATGGTCGGATGCGAAGTGAAATTTTTTCGCTCGAAATTTTACGAGCTTGTGCAGAACTTCTAGGCAATCATATCGGCAGGTGACACGAAGTGATTCGAGTTCGTTTGCCCCCCCATTTTCTTTAACGAACGATAACTTTTTGTGAAAATAACAAGTGCCCCGATCCCGGCCGAAACGACTAGAATTACACTTCGAGACCCGCCGACATGATCGCCACGATGCACAGAGCACCCTCGTAAATTTTCGGGCAAATCGGACGACGTTGTATTTTTTCACAATCAGGACCGAAACCCTAGGCCGAACAAAATGGTCGGATGCGAAGTGAAATTTTTTCGCTCGAAATTTTACGAGCTTGTGCAGAACTTCTAGGCAATCATATCGGCAGGTGACACGAAGTGATTCGAGTTCGTTTGCCCCCCCATTTTCTTTAACGAACGATAACTTTTTGTGAAAATAACAAGTGCCCCGATCCCGGCCGAAACGACTCGAATTACACTTCGAGACTCGCCGACATGATCGCCACGATGCACAGAGCACCCTCGTAAATTTTCGGGACGTTTCATTTTTTCACAACCAGGACCGAAACCCTAGGCCGAACAAAATGGTCGGATGCGAGGTGAAATTTTTTCGCTCGAAATTTTACGAGCTTGTGCAGAACTTCTAGGCAATCATATCGGCAGGTGACACGAAGTGATTCGAGTTCGTTTGCCCCCCCCATTTTCTTTAACGAACGATAACTTTTTGTGAAAATCACAAGTGCCCCGAACCCGGCCCAAACGACTCGAATTACACTTCGAGACCCGCCGACATGATCGCCACGATGCACAGAGCACCCTCGTAAATTTTCGGGACGTTTCATTTTTTCACAACCAGGACCGAAACCCTAGGCCGAACAAAATGGTCGGATGCGAAGTGAAATTTTTTCGCTCGAAATTTTACGAGCTTGTGCAGAACTTCTAGGCAATCATATCGGCAGGTGACACGAAGTGATTCGAGTTCGTTTGCCCCCCCATTTTCTTTAACGAACGATAACTTTTTGTGAAAATAACAAGTGCCCCGAACCCGGCCGAAACGACTCGAATTACACTTCGAGACCCGCCGACATGATCGCCACGATGCACAGAGCACCCTCGTAAATTTTCGGGACGTTTCATTTTTTCACAACCAGGACCGAAACCCTAGGCCGAACAAAATGGTCGGATCCGAGGTGAAATTTTTTCGCTCAAAATTTTACGAGCTTGTGCAGAACTTCTAGGCAATCATATCGGCAGGTGACACGAAGTGATTCGAGTTCGTTTGCCCCCCCATTTTCTTTAACGAACGATAACTTTTTGTGAAAATAACAAGTGCCCCGAACCCGGCCGAAACGACTCGAATTACACTTCGAGACCCGCCGACATGATCGCCACGATGCACAGAGCACCCTCGTAAATTTTCGGGACGTTTCATTTTTTCACAACCAGGACCGAAACCCTAGGCCGAACAAAATGGTCGGATGCGAAGTGAAATTTTTTCGCTCGAAATTTTACGAGCTTGTGCAGAACTTCTAGGCAATCATATCGGCAGGTGACACGAAGTGATTCGAGTTCGTTTGCCCCCCCATTTTCTTTAACGAACAATAACTTTTTGTGAAAATAACAAGTGCCCCGATCCCGGCCGAAACGACTCGAATTACACTTCGAGACTCGCCGACATGATCGCCACGATGCACAGAGCACCCTCGTAAATTTTCGGGACGTTTCATTTTTTCACAACCAGGACCGAAACCCTAGGCCGAACAAAATGGTCGGATGCGAAGTGAAATTTTTTCGCTCGAAATTTTACGAGCTTGTGCAGAACTTCTAGGCAATCATATCGGCAGGTGACACGAAGTGATTCGAGTTCGTTTGCCCCCCCATTTTCTTTAACGAACGATAACTTTTTGTGAAAATAACAAGTGCCCCGAACCCGGCCGAAACGACTCGAATTACACTTCGAGACCCGCCGACATGATCGCCACGATGCACAGAGCACCCTCGTAAATTTTCGGGACGTTTCATTTTTTCACAACCAGGACCGAAACCCTAGGCCGAACAAAATGGTCGGATGCGAAGTGAAATTTTTTCGCTCGAAATTTTACGAGCTTGTGCAGAACTTCTAGGCAATCATATCGGCAGGTGACACGAAGTGATTCGAGTTCATTTGCCCCCCCATTTTCTTTAACGAACGATAACTTTTTGTGAAAATAACAAGTGCCCCGATCCCGGCCGAAACGACTCGAATTACACTTCGAGACTCGCCGACATGATCGCCACGATGCACAGAGCACCCTCGTAAATTTTCGGGACGTTTCATTTTTTCACAACCAGGACCGAAACCCTAGGCCGAACAAAATGGTCGGATGCGAAGTGAAATTTTTTCGCTCGAAATTTTACGAGCTTGTGCAGAACTTCTAGGCAATCATATCGGCAGGTGACACGAAGTGATTCGAGTTCGTTTGCCCCCCCATTTTCTTTAACGAACGATAACTTTTTGTGAAAATAACAAGTGCCCCGAACCCGGCCGAAACGACTCGAATTACACTTCGAGACCCGCCGACATGATCGCCACGATGCACAGAGCACCCTCGTAAATTTTCGGGACGTTTCATTTTTTCATAACCAGGACCGAAACCCTAGGCCGAACAAAATGGTCGGATGCGAAGTGAAATTTTTTCGCTCGAAATTTTACGAGCTTGTGCAGAACTTCTAGGCAATCATATCGGCAGGTGACACGAAGTGATTCGAGTTCGTTTGCCCCCCCATTTTCTTTAACGAACGATAACTTTTTGTGAAAATAACAAGTGCCCCGATCCCGGCCGAAACGACTCGAATTACACTTCGAGACCCGCCGACATGATCGCCACGATGCACAGAGCACCCTCGTAAATTTTCGGGCAAATCGGACGACGTTGTATTTTTTCACAATCAGGACCGAAACCCTAGGCCGAACAAAATGGTCGGATGCGAAGTGAAATTTTTTCGCTTGAAATTTTACGAGCTTGTGCAGAACTTCTAGGCAATCATATCGGCAGGTGACACGAAGTGATTCGAGTTCGTTTGCCCCCCCATTTTCTTCAACGAACGATAACTTTTTGTGAAAATAACAAGTGCCCCGAACCCGGCCGAAACGACTCGAATTACACTTCGAGACCCGCCGACATGATCGCCACGATGCACAGAGCACCCTCGTAAATTTTCGGGACGTTTCATTTTTTCACAACCAGGACCGAAACCCTAGGCCGAACAAAATGGTCGGATGCGAAGTGAAATTTTTTCGCTCGAAATTTTACGAGCTTGTGCAGAACTTCTAGGCAATCATATCGGCAGGTGACACGAAGTGATTCGAGTTCGTTTGCCCCCCCATTTTCTTTAACGAACGATAACTTTTTGTGAAAATAACAAGTGCCCCGAACCCGGCCGAAACGACTCGAATTACACTTCGAGACCCGCCGACATGATCGTCACGATGCACAGAGCACCCTCGTAAATTTTCGGGACGTTTCATTTTTTCACAACCAGGACCGAAATCCTAGGCCGAACAAAATGGTCGGATGCGAAGTGAAATTTTTTCGCTCGAAATTTTACGAGCTTGTGCAGAACTTCTAGGCAATCATATCGGCAGGTGACACGAAGTGATTCGAGTTCGTTTGCCCCCCCATTTTCTTTAACGAACGATAACTTTTTGTGAAAATAACAAGTGCCCCGATCCCGGCCGAAACGACTAGAATTACACTTCGAGACCCGCCGACATGATCGCCACGATGCACAGAGCACCCTCGTAAATTTTCGGGCAAATCGGACGACGTTGTATTTTTTCACAATCAGGACCGAAACCCTAGGCCGAACAAAATGGTCGGATGCGAAGTGAAATTTTTTCGCTCGAAATTTTACGAGCTTGTGCAGAACTTCTAGGCAATCATATCGGCAGGTGACACGAAGTGATTCGAGTTCGTTTGCCCCCCCATTTTCTTTAACGAACGATAACTTTTTGTGAAAATAACAAGTGCCCCGATCCCGGCCGAAACGACTCGAATTACACTTCGAGACTCGCCGACATGATCGCCACGATGCACAGAGCACCCTCGTAAATTTTCGGGACGTTTCATTTTTTCACAACCAGGACCGAAACCCTAGGCCGAACAAAATGGTCGGATGCGAGGTGAAATTTTTTCGCTCGAAATTTTACGAGCTTGTGCAGAACTTCTAGGCAATCATATCGGCAGGTGACACGAAGTGATTCGAGTTCGTTTGCCCCCCCCATTTTCTTTAACGAACGATAACTTTTTGTGAAAATCACAAGTGCCCCGAACCCGGCCCAAACGACTCGAATTACACTTCGAGACCCGCCGACATGATCGCCACGATGCACAGAGCACCCTCGTAAATTTTCGGGACGTTTCATTTTTTCACAACCAGGACCGAAACCCTAGGCCGAACAAAATGGTCGGATGCGAAGTGAAATTTTTTCGCTCGAAATTTTACGAGCTTGTGCAGAACTTCTAGGCAATCATATCGGCAGGTGACACGAAGTGATTCGAGTTCGTTTGCCCCCCCATTTTCTTTAACGAACGATAACTTTTTGTGAAAATAACAAGTGCCCCGAACCCGGCCGAAACGACTCGAATTACACTTCGAGACCCGCCGACATGATCGCCACGATGCACAGAGCACTCTCGTAAATTTTCGGGACGTTTCATTTTTTCACAACCAGGACCGAAACCCTAGGCCGAACAAAATGGTCGGATGCGAGGTGAAATTTTTTCGCTCAAAATTTTACGAGCTTGTGCAGAACTTCTAGGCAATCATATCGGCAGGTGACACGAAGTAATTCGAGTTCGTTTGCCCCCCCATTTTCTTTAACGAACGATAACTTTTTGTGAAAATAACAAGTGCCCCGAACCCGGCCGAAACGACTCGAATTACACTTCGAGACCCGCCGACATGATCGCCACGATGCACAGAGCACCCTCGTAAATTTTCGGGACGTTTCATTTTTTCACAACCAGGACCGAAACCCTAGGCCGAACAAAATGGTCGGATGCGAAGTGAAATTTTTTCGCTCGAAATTTTACGAGCTTGTGCAGAACTTCTAGGCAATCATATCGGCAGGTGACACGAAGTGATTCGAGTTCGTTTGCCCCCCCATTTTCTTTAACGAACGATAACTTTTTGTGAAAATAACAAGTGCCCCGATCCCGGCCGAAACGACTCGAATTACACTTCGAGACCCGCCGACATGATCGCCACGATGCACAGAGCACCCTCGTAAATTTTCGGGCAAATCGGACGACGTTGTATTTTTTCACAATCAGGACCGAAACCCTAGGCCGAACAAAATGGTCGGATGCGAAGTGAAATTTTTTCGCTTGAAATTTTACGAGCTTGTGCAGAACTTCTAGGCAATCATATCGGCAGGTGACACGAAGTGATTCGAGTTCGTTTGCCCCCCCATTTTCTTCAACGAACGATAACTTTTTGTGAAAATAACAAGTGCCCCGAACCCGGCCGAAACGACTCGAATTACACTTCGAGACCCGCCGACATGATCGCCACGATGCACAGAGCACCCTCGTAAATTTTCGGGACGTTTCATTTTTTCACAACCAGGACCGAAACCCTAGGCCGAACAAAATGGTCGGATGCGAAGTGAAATTTTTTCGCTCGAAATTTTACGAGCTTGTGCAGAACTTCTAGGCAATCATATCGGCAGGTGACACGAAGTGATTCGAGTTCGTTTGCCCCCCCATTTTCTTTAACGAACGATAACTTTTTGTGAAAATAACAAGTGCCCCGAACCCGGCCGAAACGACTCGAATTACACTTCGAGACCCGCCGACATGATCGCCACGATGCACAGAGCACCCTCGTAAATTTTCGGGACGTTTCATTTTTTCACAACCAGGACCGAAATCCTAGGCCGAACAAAATGGTCGGATGCGAAGTGAAATTTTTTCGCTCGAAATTTTACGAGCTTGTGCAGAACTTCTAGGCAATCATATCGGCAGGTGACACGAAGTGATTCGAGTTCGTTTGCCCCCCCATTTTCTTTAACGAACGATAACTTTTTGTGAAAATAACAAGTGCCCCGATCCCGGCCGAAACGACTAGAATTACACTTCGAGACCCGCCGACATGATCGCCACGATGCACAGAGCACCCTCGTAAATTTTCGGGCAAATCGGACGACGTTGTATTTTTTCACAATCAGGACCGAAACCCTAGGCCGAACAAAATGGTCGGATGCGAAGTGAAATTTTTTCGCTCGAAATTTTACGAGCTTGTGCAGAACTTCTAGGCAATCATATCGGCAGGTGACACGAAGTGATTCGAGTTCGTTTGCCCCCCCATTTTCTTTAACGAACGATAACTTTTTGTGAAAATAACAAGTGCCCCGATCCCGGCCGAAACGACTCGAATTACACTTCGAGACTCGCCGACATGATCGCCACGATGCACAGAGCACCCTCGTAAATTTTCGGGACGTTTCATTTTTTCACAACCAGGACCGAAACCCTAGGCCGAACAAAATGGTCGGATGCGAGGTGAAATTTTTTCGCTCGAAATTTTACGAGCTTGTGCAGAACTTCTAGGCAATCATATCGGCAGGTGACACGAAGTGATTCGAGTTCGTTTGCCCCCCCCATTTTCTTTAACGAACGATAACTTTTTGTGAAAATCACAAGTGCCCCGAACCCGGCCCAAACGACTCGAATTACACTTCGAGACCCGCCGACATGATCGCCACGATGCACAGAGCACCCTCGTAAATTTTCGGGACGTTTCATTTTTTCACAACCAGGACCGAAACCCTAGGCCGAACAAAATGGTCGGATGCGAAGTGAAATTTTTTCGCTCGAAATTTTACGAGCTTGTGCAGAACTTCTAGGCAATCATATCGGCAGGTGACACGAAGTGATTCGAGTTCGTTTGCCCCCCCATTTTCTTTAACGAACGATAACTTTTTGTGAAAATAACAAGTGCCCCGAACCCGGCCGAAACGACTCGAATTACACTTCGAGACCCGCCGACATGATCGCCACGATGCACAGAGCACCCTCGTAAATTTTCGGGACGTTTCATTTTTTCACAACCAGGACCGAAACCCTAGGCCGAACAAAATGGTCGGATCCGAGGTGAAATTTTTTCGCTCAAAATTTTACGAGCTTGTGCAGAACTTCTAGGCAATCATATCGGCAGGTGACACGAAGTGATTCGAGTTCGTTTGCCCCCCCATTTTCTTTAACGAACGATAACTTTTTGTGAAAATAACAAGTGCCCCGAACCCGGCCGAAACGACTCGAATTACACTTCGAGACCCGCCGACATGATCGCCACGATGCACAGAGCACCCTCGTAAATTTTCGGGACGTTTCATTTTTTCACAACCAGGACCGAAACCCTAGGCCGAACAAAATGGTCGGATGCGAAGTGAAATTTTTTCGCTCGAAATTTTACGAGCTTGTGCAGAACTTCTAGGCAATCATATCGGCAGGTGACACGAAGTGATTCGAGTTCGTTTGCCCCCCCATTTTCTTTAACGAACGATAACTTTTTGTGAAAATAACAAGTGCCCCGAACCCGGCCGAAACGACTCGAATTACACTTCGAGACCCGCCGACATGATCGCCACGATGCACAGAGCACCCTCGTAAATTTTCGGGACGTTTAATTTTTTCACAACCAGGACCGAAACCCTAGGCCGAACAAAATGGTCGGATGCGAAGTGAAATTTTTTCGCTCGAAATTTTACGAGCTTGTGCAGAACTTCTAGGCAATCATATCGGCAGGTGACACGAAGTGATTCGAGTTCGTTTGCCCCCCCATTTTCTTTAACAAACGATAACTTTTTGTGAAAATAACAAGTGCCCCGAACCCGGCCGAAACGACTCGAATTACACTTCGAGACCCGCCGACATGATCGCCACGATGCACAGAGCACCCTCGTAAATTTTCGGGACGTTTCATTTTTTCACAACCAGGACCGAAACCCTAGGCCGAACAAAATGGTCGGATGCGAAGTGAAATTTTTTCGCTCGAAATTTTCCGAGCTTGTGCAGAACTTCTAGGCAATCATATCGGCAGGTGACACGAAGTGATTCGAGTTCGTTTGCCCCCCCATTTTCTTTAACGAACGATAACTTTTTGTGAAAATAACAAGTGCCCCGATCCCGGCCGAAACGACTCGAATTACACTTCGAGACCCGCCGACATGATCGCCACGATGCACAAAGCACCCTCGTAAATTTTCGGGCAAATCGGACGACGTTGTATTTTTTCACAATCAGGACCGAAACCCTAGGCCGAACAAAATGGTCGGATGCGAAGTGAAATTTTTTCGCTCGAAATTTTACGAGCTTGTGCAGAACTTCTAGGCAATCATATCGGCAGGTGACACGAAGTTATTCGAGTTCGTTTGCCCCCCCATTTTCTTTAACGAACGATAACTTTTTGTGAAAATAACAAGTGCCCCGAACCCGGCCGAAACGACTCGAATTACACTTCGAGACCCGCCGACATGATCGCCACGATGCACAGAGCACCCTCGTAAATTTTCGGGACGTTTCATTTTTTCACAACCAGGACCGAAACCCTAGGCCGAACAAAATGGTCGGATGCGAAGTGAAATTTTTTCGCTCGAAATTTTACGAGCTTGTGCAGAACTTCTAGGCAATCATATCGGCAGGTGACACGAAGTTATTCGAGTTCGTTTGCCCCCCCATTTTCTTTAACGAACGATAACTTTTTGTGAAAATAACAAGTGCCCCGAACCCGGCCGAAACGACTCGAATTACACTTCGAGACCCGCCGACATGATCGCCACGATGCACAGAGCACCCTCGTAAATTTTCGGGACGTTTCATTTTTTCACAACCAGGACCGAAACCCTAGGCCGAACAAAATGGTCGGATGCGAGGTGAAATTTTTTCGCTCGAAATTTTACGAGCTTGTGCAGAACTTCTAGGCAATCATATCGGCAGGTGACACGAAGTGATTCGAGTTCGTTTGCCCCCCCATTTTCTTTAACGAACGATAACTTTTTGTGAAAATAACAAGTGCCCCGATCCCGGCCGAAACGACTCGAATTACACTTCGAGACTCGCCGACATGATCGCCACGATGCACAGAGCACCCTCGTAAATTTTCGGGACGTTTCATTTTCTCACAACCAGGACCGAAACCCTAGGCCGAACAAAATGGTCGGATGCGAGGTGAAATTTTTTCGCTCGAAATTTTACGAGCTTGTGCAGAACTTCTAGGCAATCATATCGGCAGGTGACACAAAGTGATTCGAGTCCGTTTGCCCCCCCATTTTCTTTAACGAACGATAACTTTTTGTGAAAATAACAAGTGCCCCGATCCCGGCCGAAACGACTCGAATTACACTTCGAGACCCGCCGACATGATCGCCACGATGTACAGAGCACCCTCGTAAATTTTCGGGCAAATCGGACGACGTTGTATTTCTTCACAATCAGGACCGAAACCCTAGGCCGAACAAAATGGTCGGATGCGAAGTGAAATTTTTTCGCTCGAAATTTTACGAGCATGTGCGGAACTTCTAGGCAATCATGTCGGCAGGTGACACGAAGTGATTCGAGTTCGTTTGCCCCCCCATTTTCTTTAACGAACGATAACTTTTTGTGAAAATAACAAGTGCCCCGAACCCGGCCGAAACGACTCGAATTACACTTCGAGACCCGCCGACATGATCGCCACGATGCACAGAGCACCCTCGTAAATTTTCGGGACGTTTCATTTTTTCACAACCAGGACCGAAACCCTAGGCCGAACAAAATGGTCGGATGCGAAGTGAAATTTTTTCGCTCGAAATTTTACGAGCTTGTGCAGAACTTCTAGGCAATCATATCGGCAGGTGACACGAAGTGATTCGAGTTCGTTTGCCCCCCCATTTTCTTTAACGAACGATAACTTTTTGTGAAAATAACAAGTGCCCCGAACCCGGCCGAAACGACTCGAATTACACTTCGAGACCCGCCGACATGATCGCCACGATGCACAGAGCACCCTCGTAAATTTTCGGGACGTTTAATTTTTTCACAACCAGGACCGAAACCCTAGGCCGAACAAAATGGTCGGATGCGAAGTGAAATTTTTTCGCTCGAAATTTTACGAGCTTGTGCAGAACTTCTAGGCAATCATATCGGCAGGTGACACGAAGTGATTCGAGTTCGTTTGCCCCCCCATTTTCTTTAACGAACGATAACTTTTTGTGAAAATAACAAGTGCCCCGAACCCGGCCGAAACGACTCGAATTACACTTCGAGACCCGCCGACATGATCGCCACGATGCACAGAGCACCCTCGTAAATTTTCGGGACGTTTCATTTTTTCACAACCAGGACCGAAACCGTAGGCCGAACAAAATGGTCGGATGCGAAGTGAAATTTTTTCGCTCGAAATTTTACGAGCTTGTGCAGAACTTCTAGGCAATCATATCGGCAGGTGACACGAAGTGATTCGAGTTCGTTTGCCCCTCCATTTTCTTTAACGAACGATAACTTTTTGTGAAAATAACAAGTGCCCCGATCCCGGCCGAAACGACTCGAATTACACTTCGAGACCCGCCGACATGATCGCCACGATGCACAGAGCACCCTCGTAAATTTTCGGGCAAATCGGACGACGTTGTATTTTTTCACAATCAGGACCGAAACCCTAGGCCGAACAAAATGGTCGGATGCGAAGTGAAATTTTTTCGCTCGAAATTTTACGAGCTTGTGCAGAACTTCTAGGCAATCATATCGGCAGGTGACACGAAGTGATTCGAGTTCGTTTGCCCCCCCATTTTCTTTAACGAACGATAACTTTTTGTGAAAATAACAAGTGCCCCGATCCCGGCCGAAACGACTCGAATTACACTTCGAGACCCGCCGACATGATCGCCACGATGCACAGAGCACCCTCGTAAATTTTCGGGCAAATCGGACGACGTTGTATTTCTTCACAATCAGGACCGAAACCCTAGGCCGAACAAAATGGTCGGATGCGAAGTGAAATTTTTTCGCTCGAAATTTTACGAGCATGTGCGGAACTTCTAGGCAATCATGTCGGCAGGTGACACGAAGTGATTCGAGTTCGTTTGCCCCCCCATTTTCTTTAACGAACGATAACTTTTTGTGAAAATAACAAGTGCCCCGAACCCGGCCGAAACGACTCGAATTACACTTCGAGACCCGCCGACATGATCGCCACGATGCACAGAGCACCCTCGTAAATTTTCGGGACGTTTCATTTTTTCACAACCAGGACCGAAACCCTAGGCCGAACAAAATGGTCGGATGCGAAGTGAAATTTTTTCGCTCGAAATTTTACGAGCTTGTGCAGAACTTCTAGGCAATCATATCGGCAGGTGACACGAAGTGATTCGAGTTCGTTTGCCCCCCCATTTTCTTTAACGAACGATAACTTTTTGTGAAAATAACAAGTGCCCCGAACCCGGCCGAAACGACTCGAATTACACTTCGAGACCCGCCGACATGATCGCCACGATGCACAGAGCACCCTCGTAAATTTTCGGGACGTTTAATTTTTTCACAACCAGGACCGAAACCCTAGGCCGAACAAAATGGTCGGATGCGAAGTGAAATTTTTTCGCTCGAAATTTTACGAGCTTGTGCAGAACTTCTAGGCAATCATATCGGCAGGTGACACGAAGTGATTCGAGTTCGTTTGCCCCCCCATTTTCTTTAACGAACGATAACTTTTTGTGAAAATAACAAGTGCCCCGAACCCGGCCGAAACGACTCGAATTACACTTCGAGACCCGCCGACATGATCGCCACGATGCACAGAGCACCCTCGTAAATTTTCGGGACGTTTCATTTTTTCACAACCAGGACCGAAACCGTAGGCCGAACAAAATGGTCGGATGCGAAGTGAAATTTTTTCGCTCGAAATTTTACGAGCTTGTGCAGAACTTCTAGGCAATCATATCGGCAGGTGACACGAAGTGATTCGAGTTCGTTTGCCCCTCCATTTTCTTTAACGAACGATAACTTTTTGTGAAAATAACAAGTGCCCCGATCCCGGCCGAAACGACTCGAATTACACTTCGAGACCCGCCGACATGATCGCCACGATGCACAGAGCACCCTCGTAAATTTTCGGGCAAATCGGACGACGTTGTATTTTTTCACAATCAGGACCGAAACCCTAGGCCGAACAAAATGGTCGGATGCGAAGTGAAATTTTTTCGCTCGAAATTTTACGAGCTTGTGCAGAACTTCTAGGCAATCATATCGGCAGGTGACACGAAGTGATTCGAGTTCGTTTGCCCCCCCATTTTCTTTAACGAACGATAACTTTTTGTGAAAATAACAAGTGCCCCGATCCCGGCCGAAACGACTCGAATTACACTTCGAGACACGCCGACAAGATCGCCACGATGCACAGAGCACCCTCGTAAATTTTCGGGACGTTTCATTTTTTCACAACCAGGACCGAAACCATAGGCCGAACAAAATGGTCGGATGCGAGGTGAAATTTTTTCGCTCGAAATTTTACGAGCTTGTGCAGAACTTCTAGGCAATCATATCGGCAGGTGACACGAAGTGATTCGAGTTCGTTTGCCCCCCCATTTTCTTTAACGAACGATAACTTTTTGTGAAAATAACAAGTGCCCCGAACCCGGCCGAAACGACTCGAATTACACTTCGAGACCCGCCGACATGATCGCCACGATGCACAGAGCACCCTCGTAAATTTTCGGGACGTTTCATTTTTTCACAACCAGGACCGAAACCCTAGGCCGAACAAAATGGTCGGATGCGAGGTGAAATTTTTTCGCTCGAAATTTTACGAGCTTGTGCAGAACTTCTAGGCAATCATATCGGCAGGTGACACGAAGTGATTCGAGTTCGTTTGCCCCCCCATTTTCTTTAACGAACGATAACTTTTTGTAAAAATAACAAGTGCCCCGATCCCGGCCGAAACGACTCGAATTACACTTCGAGACTCGCCGACATGATCGCCACGATGCACAGAGCACCCTCGTAAATTTTCGGGACGTTTCATTTTCTCACAACCAGGACCGAAACCCTAGGCCGAACAAAATGGTCGGATGCGAGGTG
Organism: Corylus avellana; assembly: GCF_965113065.1. Lineage (NCBI taxonomy): Eukaryota > Viridiplantae > Streptophyta > Magnoliopsida > Fagales > Betulaceae > Corylus > Corylus avellana. The sequence continues at coordinate 28,614,546 of NC_142491.1, read as the reverse complement.
AAATTTTTTCGCTCGAAATTTTACGAGCTTGTGCAGAACTTCTAGGCAATCATATCGGCAGGTGACACGAAGTGATTCGAGTTCGTTTGCCCCCCCATTTTCTTTAACGAACGATAACTTTTTGTGAAAATAACAAGTGCCCCGATCCCGGCCGAAACGACTCGAATTACACTTCGAGACTCGCCGACATGATCGCCACGATGCACAGAGCACCCTCGTAAATTTTCGGGACGTTTCATTTTCTCACAACCAGGACCGAAACCCTAGGCCGAACAAAATGGTCGGATGCGAGGTGAAATTTTTTCGCTCGAAATTTTACGAGCTTGTGCAGAACTTCTAGGCAATCATATCGGCAGGTGACACAAAGTGATTCGAGTCCGTTTGCCCCCCCATTTTCTTTAACGAACGATAACTTTTTGTGAAAATAACAAGTGCCCCGATCCCGGCCGAAACGACTCGAATTACACTTCGAGACCCGCCGACATGATCGCCACGATGCACAGAGCACCCTCGTAAATTTTCGGGCAAATCGGACGACGTTGTATTTCTTCACAATCAGGACCGAAACCCTAGGCCGAACAAAATGGTCGGATGCGAAGTGAAATTTTTTCGCTCGAAATTTTACGAGCATGTGCGGAACTTCTAGGCAATCATGTCGGCAGGTGACACGAAGTGATTCGAGTTCGTTTGCCCCCCCATTTTCTTTAACGAACGATAACTTTTTGTGAAAATAACAAGTGCCCCGAACCCGGCCGAAACGACTCGAATTACACTTCGAGACCCGCCGACATGATCGCCACGATGCACAGAGCACCCTCGTAAATTTTCGGGACGTTTCATTTTTTCACAACCAGGACCGAAACCCTAGGCCGAACAAAATGGTCGGATGCGAAGTGAAATTTTTTCGCTCGAAATTTTACGAGCTTGTGCAGAACTTCTAGGCAATCATATCGGCAGGTGACACGAAGTGATTCGAGTTCGTTTGCCCCCCCATTTTCTTTAACGAACGATAACTTTTTGTGAAAATAACAAGTGCTCCGATCCCGGCCGAAACGGCTCGAATTACACTTCGAGACTCGCCGACATGATCGCCACGATGCACAGAGCACCCTCGTAAATTTTCGGGACGTTTCATTTTTTCACAACCAGGACCGAAACCCTAGGCCGAACAAAATGGTAGGATGCGAGGTGAAATTTTTTCGCTCGAAATTTTACGAGCTTGTGCAGAACTTCTAGGCAATCATATCGGCAGGTGACACGAAGTGATTCGAGTCCGTTTGCCCCCCCATTTTCTTTAACGAACGATAACTTTTTGTGAAAATAACAAGTGTCCCGATCCCGGCCGAAACGACTCGAATTACACTTCGAGACCCGCCGACATGATCGCCACGATGCACAGAGCACCCTCGTAAATTTTCGGGACGTTTCATTTTTTCACAACCAGGACCGAAACCTTAGGCCGAACAAAATGGTCGGATGCGAAGTGAAATTTTTTCGCTCGAAATTTTACGAGCATGTGCGGAACTTTTAGGCAATCATATCGGCAGGTGACACGAAGTGATTCGAGTTCGTTTGCCCCCCCATTTTCTTTAACGAACGATAACTTTTTGTGAAAATAACAAGTGCCCCGAACCCGGCCGAAACGACTCGAATTACACTTCGAGACCCGCCGACATGATCGCCACGATGCACAGAGCACCCTCGTAAATTTTCGGGACGTTTCATTTTTTCACAACCAGGACCGAAACCATAGGCCGAACAAAATGGTCGGATGCGAAGTGAAATTTTTTCGCTCGAAATTTTACGAGCATGTGCGGAACTTCTAGGCAATCATATCGGCAGGTGACACGAAGTGATTCGAGTTCGTTTGCCCCCCCATTTTCTTTAACGAACGATAACTTTTTGTGAAAATAACAAGTGCCCCGAACCCGGCCGAAACGACTCGAATTACACTTCGAGACCCGCCGACATGATCGCCACGATGCACAGAGCACCCTCGTAAATTTTCGGGACGTTTCATTTTTTCACAACCAGGACCGAAACCCTAGGCCGAACAAAATGGTCGGATGCGAAGTGAAATTTTTTCGCTCGAAATTTTACGAGCTTGTGCAGAACTTCTAGGCAATCATATCGGCAGGTGACACGAAGTGATTCGAGTTCATTTGCCCCCCCATTTTCTTTAACGAACGATAACTTTTTGTGAAAATAACAAGTGCCCCGATCCCGGCCGAAACGACTCGAATTACACTTCGAGACTCGCCGACATGATCGCCACGATGCACAGAGCACCCTCGTAAATTTTCGGGACGTTTCATTTTTTCACAACCAGGACCGAAACCCTAGGCCGAACAAAATGGTCGGATGCGAAGTGAAATTTTTTCGCTCGAAATTTTACGAGCTTGTGCAGAACTTCTAGGCAATCATATCGGCAGGTGACACGAAGTGATTCGAGTTCGTTTGCCCCCCCATTTTCTTTAACGAACGATAACTTTTTGTGAAAATAACAAGTGCCCCGATCCCGGCCGAAACGACTCGAATTACACTTCGAGACTCGCCGACATGATCGCCACGATGCACAGAGCACCCTCGTAAATTTTCGGGACGTTTCATTTTTTCACAACCAGGACCGAAACCCTAGGCCGAACAAAATGGTCGGATGCGAGGTGAAATTTTTTCGCTCGAAATTTTACGAGCTTGTGCAGAACTTCTAGGCAATCATATCGGCAGGTGACACGAAGTGATTCGAGTTCGTTTGCCCCCCCATTTTCTTTAACGAACAATAACTTTTTGTGAAAATAACAAGTGCCCCGATCCCGGCCGAAACGACTCGAATTACACTTCGAGACTCGCCGACATGATCGCCACGATGCACAGAGCACCCTCGTAAATTTTCGGGACGTTTCATTTTTTCACAACCAGGACCGAAACCCTAGGCCGAACAAAATGGTTGGATGCGAAGTGAAATTTTTTCGCTCGAAATTTTACGAGCTTGTGCAGAACTTCTAGGCAATCTTATCAGCAGGTGACACGAAGTGATTCGAGTTCGTTTGCCCCCCCATTTTCTTTAACGAACGATAACTTTTTGTGAAAATAACAAGTGCCCCGAACCCGGCCGAAACGACTCGAATTACACTTCGAGACCCGCCGACATGATCGCCACGATGCACAGAGCACCCTCGTAAATTTTCGGGACGTTTCATTTTTTCACAACCAGGACCGAAACCCTAGGCCGAACAAAATGGTCGGATGCGAAGTGAAATTTTTTCGCTCGAAATTTTACGAGCTTGTGCAGAACTTCTAGGCAATCATATCGGCAGGTGACACGAAGTGATTCGAGTTCATTTGCCCCCCCATTTTCTTTAACGAACGATAACTTTTTGTGAAAATAACAAGTGCCCCGATCCCGGCCGAAACGACTCGAATTACACTTCGAGACTCGCCGACATGATCGCCACGATGCACAGAGCACCCTCGTAAATTTTCGGGACGTTTCATTTTTTCACAACCAGGACCGAAACCCTAGGCCGAACAAAATGGTCGGATGCGAAGTGAAATTTTTTCGCTCGAAATTTTACGAGCTTGTGCAGAACTTCTAGGCAATCATATCGGCAGGTGACACGAAGTGATTCGAGTTCGTTTGCCCCCCCATTTTCTTTAACGAACGATAACTTTTTGTGAAAATAACAAGTGCCCCGATCCCGGCCGAAACGACTCGAATTACACTTCGAGACTCGCCGACATGATCGCCACGATGCACAGAGCACCCTCGTAAATTTTCGGGACGTTTCATTTTTTCACAACCAGGACCGAAACCCTAGGCCGAACAAAATGGTCGGATGCGAGGTGAAATTTTTTCGCTCGAAATTTTACGAGCTTGTGCAGAACTTCTAGGCAATCATATCGGCAGGTGACACGAAGTGATTCGAGTTCGTTTGCCCCCCCATTTTCTTTAACGAACAATAACTTTTTGTGAAAATAACAAGTGCCCCGATCCCGGCCGAAACGACTCGAATTACACTTCGAGACTCGCCGACATGATCGCCACGATGCACAGAGCACCCTCGTAAATTTTCGGGACGTTTCATTTTTTCACAACCAGGACCGAAACCCTAGGCCGAACAAAATGGTTGGATGCGAAGTGAAATTTTTTCGCTCGAAATTTTACGAGCTTGTGCAGAACTTCTAGGCAATCATATCGGCAGGTGACACGAAGTGATTCGAGTTCGTTTGCCCCCCCATTTTCTTTAACGAACGATAACTTTTTGTGAAAATAACAAGTGCCCCGAACCCGGCCGAAACGACTCGAATTACACTTCGAGACCCGCCGACATGATCGCCACGATGCACAGAGCACCCTCGTAAATTTTCGGGCAAATCGGACGACGTTGTATTTTTTCACAATCAGGACCGAAACCCTAGGCCGAACAAAATGGTCGGATGCGAAGTGAAATTTTTTCGCTCGAAATTTTACGAGCATGTGCGGAACTTCTAGGCAATCATATCGGCAGGTGACACGAAGTGATTCGAGTTCGTTTGCCCCCCCATTTTCTTTAACGAACGATAACTTTTTGTGAAAATAACAAGTGCCCCGATCCCGGCCGAAACGACTCGAATTACACTTCGAGACCCGCCGACATGATCGCCACGATGCACAGAGCACCCTCGTAAATTTTCGGGCAAATCGGACGACGTTGTATTTTTTCACAATCAGGACCGAAACCCTAGGCCGACCAAAATGGTCAGATGCGAAGTGAAATTTTTTCGCTCGAAATTTTACGAGCATGTGCTTAACTTCTAGGCAATCATATCGGCAGGTGACACGATGTGATTCGAGTTCGTTTGCCCCCCCATTTTCTTTAACGAACGATAACTTTTTGTGAAAATAACAAGTGCCCCGAACCCGGCCGAAACGACTCGAATTACACTTTGAGACCCGCCGACATGATCGCCACGATGCACAGAGCACCCTCGTAAATTTTCGGGCAAATCGAACGACGTTGTATTTTTTCACAATCAGGACCGAAACCATAGGCCGAACAAAATGGTCGGATGCGAAGTGAAATTTTTTTCGCTCGAAATTTTACGAGCATGTGCGGAACTTCTAGGCAATCATATCGGCAGGTGACACGAAGTGATTCGAGTTCGTTTGCCCCCCCATTTTCTTTAACGAACGATAACTTTTTGTGAAAATAACAAGTGCCCCGAACCCGGCCGAAACGACTCGAATTACACTTCGAGACCCGCCGACATGATCGCCACGATGCACAGAGCACCCTCGTAAATTTTCGGGCAAATCGGACGACGTTGTATTTTTTCACAATCAGGACCGAAACCCTAGGCCGAACAAAATGGTCGGATGCGAAGTGAAATTTTTTCGCTCGAAATTTTACGAGCATGTGCGGAACTTCTAGGCAATCATATCGGCAGGTGACACGAAGTTATTCGAGTTCGTTTGCCCCCCCATTTTCTTTAACGAACGATAACTTTTTGTGAAAATAACAAGTGCCCCGATCCCGGCCGAAACGACTCGAATTACACTTCGAGACCCGCCGACATGATCGCCACGATGCACAGAGCACCCTCGTAAATTTTCGGGCAAATCGGACGACGTTGTATTTTTTCACAATCAGGACCGAAACCCTAGGCCGACCAAAATGGTCAGATGCGAAGTGAAATTTTTTCGCTCGAAATTTTACGAGCATGTGCTTAACTTCTAGGCAATCATATCGGCAGGTGACACGATGTGATTCGAGTTCGTTTGCCCCCCCATTTTCTTTAACGAACGATAACTTTTTGTGAAAATAACAAGTGCCCCGAACCCGGCCGAAACGACTCGAATTACACTTTGAGACCCGCCGACATGATCGCCACGATGCACAGAGCACCCTCGTAAATTTTCGGGCAAATCGAACGACGTTGTATTTTTTCACAATCAGGACCGAAACCATAGGCCGAACAAAATGGTCGGATGCGAAGTGAAATTTTTTTCGCTCGAAATTTTACGAGCATGTGCGGAACTTCTAGGCAATCATATCGGCAGGTGACACGAAGTGATTCGAGTTCGTTTGCCCCCCCATTTTCTTTAACGAACGATAACTTTTTGTGAAAATAACAAGTGCCCCGAACCCGGCCGAAACGACTCGAATTACACTTCGAGACCCGCCGACATGATCGCCACGATGCACAGAGCACCCTCGTAAATTTTCGGGCAAATCGGACGACGTTGTATTTTTTCACAATCAGGACCGAAACCCTAGGCCGAACAAAATGGTCGGATGCGAAGTGAAATTTTTTCGCTCGAACTTTTACGAGCATGTGCGGAACTTCTAGGCAATCATATCGGCAGGTGACACGAAGTGATTCGAGTTCGTTTGCCCCCCCATTTTCTTTAACGAACGATAACTTTTTGTGAAAATAACAAGTGCCCCGAACCCGGCCGAAACGACTCGAATTACACTTCGAGACCCGCCGATATGATCGCCACGATGCACAGAGCACCCTCGTAAATTTTCGGGACGTTTCATTTTTTCACAACCAGGACCGAAACCCTAGGCCGAACAAAATGGTCGGATGCGAAGTGAAATTTTTTCGCTCGAAATTTTACGAGCTTGTGCAGAACTTCTAGGCAATCAATTCGGCAGGTGACACGAAGTGATTCGAGTTCGTTTGCCCCCCCATTTTCTTTAACGAACGATAACTTTTTGTGAAAATAACAAGTGCCCCGAACCCGGCCGAAACGACTCGAATTACAATTCGAGACCCGCCGACATGATCGCCACGATGCACAGAGCACCCTTGTAAATTTTCGGGCAAATCGGACGACGTTGTATTTTTTCACAATCAGGACCGAAACCCTAGGCCGAACAAAATGGTCGGATGCGAAGTGAAATTTTTTCGCTCGAAATTTTACGAGCATGTGCTTAACTTCTAGGCAATCATATCGGCAGGTGACACGATGTGATTCGAGTTCGTTTGCCCCCCCATTTTCTTTAACGAACGATAACTTTTTGTGAAAATAACAAGTGCCCCGATCCCGTCCGAAACGACTCGAATTACACTTCGAGACTCGCCGACATGATCGCCACGATGCACAGAGCACCCTCGTAAATTTTCGGGACGTTTCATTTTTTCACAACCAGGACCGAAACCCTAGGCCGAACAAAATGGTCGGATGCGAGGTGAAATTTTTTCGCTCGAAATTTTACGAGCTTGTGCAGAACTTCTAGGCAATCATATCGGCAGGTGACACGAAGTGATTCGAGTTCGTTTGCCCCCCCATTTTCTTTAACGAACGATAACTTTTTGTGAAAATAACAAGTGCCCCGATCCCGGCCGAAACGACTCGAATTACACTTCGAGACTCGCCGACATGATCACCACGATGCACAGAGCACCCTCGTAAATTTTCGGGATGTTTCATTTTTTCACAACCAGGACCGAAACCCTAGGCCGAACAAAATGGTCGGATGCGAAGTGAAATTTTTTCGCTCGAAATTTTACGAGCATGTGCGGAACTTCTAGGCAATCATATCGGCAGGTGACACGAAGTGATTCGAGTTCGTTTGCCCCCCCATTTTCTTTAACGAACGATAACTTTTTGTGAAAATAACAAGTGCCCCGAACCCGGCCGAAACGACTCGAATTACACTTCGAGACCCGCCGACATGATCGCCACGATGCACAGAGCACCCTCGTAAATTTTCGGGCAAATCGGACGACGTTGTATTTTTTCACAATCAGGACCGAAACCCTAGGCCGAACAAAATGGTCGGATGCGAAGTGAAATTTTTTCGCTCGAAATTTTACGAGCATGTGCTTAACTTCTAGGCAATCATATCGGCAGGTGACACGATGTGATTCGAGTTCGTTTGCCCCCCCATTTTCTTTAACGAACGATAACTTTTTGTGAAAATAACAAGTGCCCCGATCCCGTCCGAAACGACTCGAATTACACTTCGAGACTCGCCGACATGATCGCCACGATGCACAGAGCACCCTCGTAAATTTTCGGGACGTTTCATTTTTTCACAACCAGGACCGAAACCCTAGGCCGAACAAAATGGTCGGATGCGAGGTGAAATTTTTTCGCTCGAAATTTTACGAGCTTGTGCAGAACTTCTAGGCAATCATATCGGCAGGTGACACGAAGTGATTCGAGTTCGTTTGCCCCCCCATTTTCTTTAACGAACGATAACTTTTTGTGAAAATAACAAGTGCCCCGATCCCGGCCGAAACGACTCGAATTACACTTCGAGACTCGCCGACATGATCGCCACGATGCACAGAGCACCCTCGTAAATTTTCGGGATGTTTCATTTTTTCACAACCAGGACCGAAACCCTAGGCCGAACAAAATGGTCGGATGCGAAGTGAAATTTTTTCGCTCGAAATTTTACGAGCATGTGCGGAACTTCTAGGCAATCATATCGGCAGGTGACACGAAGTGATTCGAGTTCGTTTGCCCCCCCATTTTCTTTAACGAACGATAACTTTTTGTGAAAATAACAAGTGCCCCGAACCCGGCCGAAACGACTCGAATTACACTTCGAGACCCGCCGATATGATCGCCACGATGCACAGAGCACCCTCGTAAATTTTCGGGACGTTTCATTTTTTCACAACCAGGACCGAAACCCTAGGCCGAACAAAATGGTCGGATGCGAAGTGAAATTTTTTAGCTCGAAATTTTACGAGCTTGTGCAGAACTTCTAGGCAATCATATCGGCAGGTGACACGAAGTGATTCGAGTTCGTTTGCCCCCCCATTTTCTTTAACGAACGATAACTTTTTGTGAAAATAACAAGTGCCCCGAACCCGGCCGAAACGACTCGAATTACACTTCGAGACCCGCCGACATGATCGCCACGATGCACAGAGCACCCTTGTAAATTTTCGGGCAAATCGGACGACGTTGTATTTTTTCACAATCAGGACCGAAACCCTAGGCCGAACAAAATGGTCGGATGCGAAGTGAAATTTTTTCGCTCGAAATTTTACGAGCATGTGCTTAACTTCTAGGCAATCATATCGGCAGGTGACACGATGTGATTCGAGTTCGTTTGCCCCCCCATTTTCTTTAACGAACGATAACTTTTTGTGAAAATAACAAGTGCCCCGAACCCGGCCAAAACGACTCGAATTACACTTCGAGACCCGCCGACATGATCGCCACGATGCACAGAGCACCCTCGTAAATTTTCGGGACGTTTCATTTTTTCACAACCAGGACCGAAACCCTAGGCCGAACAAAATGGTCGGATGCGAAGTGAAATTTTTTCGCTCGAAATTTTACGAGCTTGTGCAGAACTTCTAGGCAATCATATCGGCAGGTGACACGAAGTGATTCGAGTTCGTTTGCCCCCCCATTTTCTTTAACGAACGATAACTTTTTGTGAAAATAACAAGTGCCCCGATCCCGGCCGAAACGACTCGAATTACACTTCGAGACTCGCCGACATGATCGCCACGATGCACAGAGCACCCTCGTAAATTTTCGGGACGTTTCATTTTTTCACAACCAGGACCGAAACCCTAGGCCGAACAAAATGGTCGGATGCGAGGTGAAATTTTTTCGCTCGAAATTTTACGAGCTTGTGCAGAACTTCTAGGCAATCATATCGGCAGGTGACACGAAGTGATTCGAGTTCGTTTGCCCCCCCATTTTCTTTAACGAACGATAACTTTTTGTGAAAATAACAAGTGCCCCGATCCCGGCCGAAACGACTCGAATTACACTTCGAGACCCGCCGACATGATCGCCACGATGCACAGAGCACCCTCGTAAATTTTTGGGACGTTTCATTTTTTCACAACCAGGACCGAAACCCTAGGCCGAACAAAATGGTCGGATGCGAAGTGAAATTTTTTCGCTCGAAATTTTACGAGCTTGTGCAGAACTTCTAGGCAATCATATCGGCAGGGGACACGAAGTGATTCGAGTTCGTTTGCCCCCCCATTTTCTTTAACGAACGATAACTTTTTGTGAAAATAACAAGTGCCCCGAACCCGGCCGAAACGACTCGAATTACACTTCGAGACCCGCCGACATGATCGCCACGATGCACAGAGCACCCTCGTAAATTTTCGGGCAAATCGGACGACGTTGTATTTTTTCACAATCAGGACCGAAACCTTAGGCCGAACAAAATGGTCGGATGCGAAGTGAAATTTTTTCGCTCGAAATTTTACGAGCATGTGCGGAACTTCTAGGCAATCATATCGGCAGGTGACACGAAGTGATTCGAGTTCGTTTGCCCCCCCATTTTCTTTAACGAACGATAACTTTTTGTGAAAATAACAAGTGCCCCGAACCCGGCCGAAACGACTCGAATTACACTTCGAGACCCGCCGACATGATCGCCACGATGCACAGAGCACCCTCGTAAATTTTCGGGCAAATCGGACGACGTTGTATTTTTTCACAATCAGGACCGAAACCCTAGGCCGAACAAAATGGTCGGATGCGAAGTGAAATTTTTTCGCTCGAAATTTTACGAGCATATGCGGAACTTCTAGGCAATCATATCGGCAGGTGACACGAAGTGATTCGAGTTCGTTTGCCCCCCCCATTTTCTTTAACGAACGATAACTTTTTGTGAATATAACAAGTGCCCCGAACCCGGCCGAAACGACTCGAATTACACTTCGAGACCCGCCGACATGATCGCCACGATGCACAGAGCACCCTCGTAAATTTTCGGGACGTTTCATTTTTTCACAACCAGGACCGAAACCCTAGGCCGAACAAAATGGTCGGATGCGAAGTGAAATTTTTTCGCTCGAAATTTTACGAGCTTGTGCAGAACTTCTAGGCAATCATATCGGCAGGTGACACGAAGTGATTCGAGTTCGTTTGCCCCCCCCATTTTCTTTAACGAACGATAACTTTTTGTGAAAATAACAAGTGCCCCGATCCCGTCCGAAACGACTCGAATTACACTTCGAGACTCGCCGACATGATCGCCACGATGCACAGAGCACCCTCGTAAATTTTCGGGACGTTTCATTTTTTCACAACCAGGACCGAAACCCTAGGCCGAACAAAATGGTCGGATGCGAGGTGAAATTTTTTCGCTCGAAATTTTACGAGCTTGTGCAGAACTTCTAGGCAATCATATCGGCAGGTGACACGAAGTGATTCGAGTTCGTTTGCCCCCCCATTTTCTTTAACGAACGATAACTTTTTGTGAAAATAACAAGTGCCCCGAACCCGGCCGAAACGACTCGAATTACACTTTGAGACCCGCCGACATGATCGCCACGATGCACAGAGCACCCTCGTAAATTTTCGGGCAAATCGAACGACGTTGTATTTTTTCACAATCAGGACCGAAACCATAGGCCGAACAAAATGGTCGGATGCGAAGTGAGATTTTTTTCGCTCGAAATTTTACGAGCATGTGCGGAACTTCTAGGCAATCATATCGGCAGGTGACACGAAGTGATTCGAGTTCGTTTGCCCCCCCATTTTCTTTAACGAACGATAACTTTTTGTGAAAATAACAAGTGCCCCGAACCCGGCCGAAACGACTCGAATTACACTTCGAGACCCGCCGACATGATCGCCACGATGCACAGAGCACCCTCGTAAATTTTCGGGACGTTTCATTTTTTCACAACCAGGACCGAAACCCTAGGCCGAACACAATGGTCGGATGCGAAGTGAAATTTTTTCGCTCGAAATTTTACGAGCTTGTGCAGAACTTCTAGGCAATCAATTCGGCAGGTGACACGAAGTGATTCGAGTTCGTTTGCCCCCCCATTTTCTTTAACGAACGATAACTTTTTGTGAAAATAACAAGTGCCCCGAACCCGGCCGAAACGACTCGAATTACACTTCGAGACCCGCCGACATGATCGCCACGATGCACAGAGCACCCTCGTAAATTTTCGGGCAAATCGGACGACGTTGTATTTTTTCACAATCAGGACCGAAACCCTAGGCCGAACAAAATGGTCGGATGCGAAGTGAAATTTTTTCGCTCGAAATTTTACGAGCATATGCGGAACTTCTAGGCAATCATATCGGCAGGTGACACGAAGTGATTCGAGTTCGTTTGCCCCCCCCATTTTCTTTAACGAACGATAACTTTTTGTGAAAATAACAAGTGCCCCGAACCCGGCCGAAACGACTCGAATTACACTTCGAGACCCGCCGACATGATCGCCACGATGCACAGAGCACCCTCGTAAATTTTCGGGCAAATCGGACGACGTTGTATTTTTTCACAATCAGGACCGAAACCCTAGGCCGAACAAAATGGTCGGATGCGAAGTGAAATTTTTTCGCTCGAAATTTTACGAGCATATGCGGAACTTCTAGGCAATCATATCGGCAGGTGACACGAAGTGATTCGAGTTCGTTTGCCCCCCCCATTTTCTTTAACGAACGATAACTTTTTGTGAATATAACAAGTGCCCCGAACCCGGCCGAAACGACTCGAATTACACTTCGAGACCCGCCGACATGATCGCCACGATGCACAGAGCACCCTCGTAAATTTTCGGGACGTTTCATTTTTTCACAACCAGGACCGAAACCCTAGGCCGAACAAAATGGTCGGATGCGAAGTGAAATTTTTTCGCTCGAAATTTTACGAGCTTGTGCAGAACTTCTAGGCAATCATATCGGCAGGTGACACGAAGTGATTCGAGTTCGTTTGCCCCCCCCATTTTCTTTAACGAACGATAACTTTTTGTGAAAATAACAAGTGCCCCGATCCCGTCCGAAACGACTCGAATTACACTTCGAGACTCGCCGACATGATCGCCACGATGCACAGAGCACCCTCGTAAATTTTCGGGACGTTTCATTTTTTCACAACCAGGACCGAAACCCTAGGCCGAACAAAATGGTCGGATGCGAGGTGAAATTTTTTCGCTCGAAATTTTACGAGCTTGTGCAGAACTTCTAGGCAATCATATCGGCAGGTGACACGAAGTGATTCGAGTTCGTTTGCCCCCCCATTTTCTTTAACGAACGATAACTTTTTGTGAAAATAACAAGTGCCCCGAACCCGGCCGAAACGACTCGAATTACACTTTGAGACCCGCCGACATGATCGCCACGATGCACAGAGCACCCTCGTAAATTTTCGGGCAAATCGAACGACGTTGTATTTTTTCACAATCAGGACCGAAACCATAGGCCGAACAAAATGGTCGGATGCGAAGTGAAATTTTTTTCGCTCGAAATTTTACGAGCATGTGCGGAACTTCTAGGCAATCATATCGGCAGGTGACACGAAGTGATTCGAGTTCGTTTGCCCCCCCATTTTCTTTAACGAACGATAACTTTTTGTGAAAATAACAAGTGCCCCGAACCCGGCCGAAACGACTCGAATTACACTTCGAGACCCGCCGACATGATCGCCACGATGCACAGAGCACCCTCGTAAATTTTCGGGACGTTTCATTTTTTCACAACCAGGACCGAAACCCTAGGCCGAACACAATGGTCGGATGCGAAGTGAAATTTTTTCGCTCGAAATTTTACGAGCTTGTGCAGAACTTCTAGGCAATCAATTCGGCAGGTGACACGAAGTGATTCGAGTTCGTTTGCCCCCCCATTTTCTTTAACGAACGATAACTTTTTGTGAAAATAACAAGTGCCCCGAACCCGGCCGAAACGACTCGAATTACACTTCGAGACCCGCCGACATGATCGCCACGATGCACAGAGCACCCTCGTAAATTTTCGGGCAAATCGGACGACGTTGTATTTTTTCACAATCAGGACCGAAACCCTAGGCCGAACAAAATGGTCGGATGCGAAGTGAAATTTTTTCGCTCGAAATTTTACGAGCATATGCGGAACTTCTAGGCAATCATATCGGCAGGTGACACGAAGTGATTCGAGTTCGTTTGCCCCCCCCATTTTCTTTAACGAACGATAACTTTTTGTGAATATAACAAGTGCCCCGAACCCGGCCGAAACGACTCGAATTACACTTCGAGACCCGCCGACATGATCGCCACGATGCACAGAGCACCCTCGTAAATTTTCGGGACGTTTCATTTTTTCACAACCAGGACCGAAACCCTAGGCCGAACAAAATGGTCGGATGCGAAGTGAAATTTTTTCGCTCGAAATTTTACGAGCTTGTGCAGAACTTCTAGGCAATCATATCGGCAGGTGACACGAAGTAATTCGAGTTCGTTTGCCCCCCCATTTTCTTTAACGAACGATAACTTTTTGTGAAAATAACAAGTGCCCCGATCCCGGCCGAAACGACTCGAATTACACTTCGAGACTCGCCGACATGATCGCCACGATGCACAGAGCACCCTCGTAAATTTTCGGGACGTTTCATTTTTTCACAACCAGGACCGAAACCCTAGGCCGAACAAAATGGTCGGATGCGAGGTGAAATTTTTTCGCTCGAAATTTTACGAGCTTGTGCAGAACTTCTAGGCAATCATATCGGCAGGTGACACGAAGTGATTCGAGTTCGTTTGCCCCCTCATTTTCTTTAACGAACGATAACTTTTTGTGAAAATAACAAGTGCCCCGATCCCGGCCGAAACCACTCGAATTACACTTCGAGACCCGCCGACATGATCGCCACGATGCACAGAGCACCCTCGTAAATTTTTGGGACGTTTCATTTTTTCACAACCAGGACCGAAACCCTAGGCCGAACAAAATGGTCGGATGCGAAGTGAAATTTTTTCGCTCGAAATTTTACGAGCTTGTGCAGAACTTCTAGGCAATCATATCGGCAGGGGACACGAAGTGATTCGAGTTCGTTTGCCCCCCCATTTTCTTTAACGAACGATAACTTTTTGTGAAAATAACAAGTGCCCCGAACCCGGCCGAAACGACTCGAATTACACTTCGACACCCGCCGACATGATCGCCACGATGCACAGAGCACCCTCGTAAATTTTCGGGCAAATCGGACGACGTTGTATTTTTTCACAATCAGGACCGAAACCTTAGGCCGAACAAAATGGTCGGATGCGAAGTGAAATTTTTTCGCTCGAAATTTTACGAGCATGTGCGGAACTTCTAGGCAATCATATCGGCAGGTGACACGAAGTGATTCGAGTTCATTTGCCCCCCCCATTTTCTTTAACGAACGATAACTTTTTGTGAAAATAACAAGTGCCCCGAACCCGGCCGAAACGACTCGAATTACACTTCGAGACCCGCCGACATGATCGCCACGATGCACAGAGCACCCTCGTAAATTTTCGGGCAAATCGGACGACGTTGTATTTTTTCACAATCAGGACCGAAACCCTAGGCCGAACAAAATGGTCGGATGCGAAGTGAAATTTTTTCGCTCGAAATTTTACGAGCATATGCGGAACTTCTAGGCAATCATATCGGCAGGTGACACGAAGTGATTCGAGTTCGTTTGCCCCCCCCATTTTCTTTAACGAACGATAACTTTTTGTGAATATAACAAGTGCCCCGAACCCGGCCGAAACGACTCGAATTACACTTCGAGACCCGCCGACATGATCGCCACGATGCACAGAGCACCCTCGTAAATTTTCGGGACGTTTCATTTTTTCACAACCAGGACCGAAACCCTAGGCCGAACAAAATGGTCGGATGCGAAGTGCAATTTTTTCGCTCGAAATTTTACGAGCATATGCGGAACTTCTAGGCAATCATATCGGCAGGTGACACGAAGTGATTCGAGTTCGTTTGCCCCCCCCATTTTCTTTAACGAACGATAACTTTTTGTGAAAATAACAAGTGCCCCGATCCCGTCCGAAACGACTCGAATTACACTTCGAGACTCGCCGACATGATCGCCACGATGCACAGAGCACCCTCGTAAATTTTCGGGACGTTTCATTTTTTCACAACCAGGACCGAAACCCTAGGCCGAACAAAATGGTCGGATGCGAAGTGAAATTTTTTCGCTCGAAATTTTACGAGCTTGTGCAGAACTTCTAGGCAATCATATCGGCAGGTGACACGAAGTGATTCGAGTTCGTTTGCCCCCCCCATTTTCTTTAACGAACGATAACTTTTTGTGAAAATAACAAGTGCCCCGATCCCGTCCGAAACGACTCGAATTACACTTCGAGACTCGCCGACATGATCGCCACGATGCACAGAGCACCCTCGTAAATTTTCGGGACGTTTCATTTTTTCACAACCAGGACCGAAACCCTAGGCCGAACAAAATGGTCGGATGCGAGGTGAAATTTTTTCGCTCGAAATTTTACGAGCATGTGCGGAACTTCTAGGCAATCATATCGGCAGGTGACACGAAGTGATTCGAGTTCGTTTGCCCCCCCATTTTCTTTAACGAACGATAACTTTTTGTGAAAATAACAAGTGCCCCGAACCCGGCCGAAACGACTCAAATTACACTTCGAGACCCGCCGACATGATCGCCACGATGCACAGAGCACCCTCGTAAATTTTCGGGCAAATCGGACGACGTTGTATTTTTTCACAATCAGGACCGAAACCCTAGGCCGAACAAAATGGTCGGATGCGAAGTGAAATTTTTTCGCTCGAAATTTTACGAGCATGTGCGGAACTTCTAGGCAATCATATCGGCAGGTGACACGAAGTGATTCGAGTTCGTTTGCCCCCCCATTTTCTTTAACGAACGATAACTTTTTGTGAAAATAACAAGTGCCCCGAACCCGGCCGAAACGACTCGAATTACACTTTGAGACCCGCCGACATGATCGCCACGATGCACAGAGCACCCTCGTAAATTTTCGGGCAAATCGAACGACGTTGTACTTTTTCACAATCAGGACCGAAACCATAGGCCGAACAAAATGGTCGGATGCGAAGTGAAATTTTTTTCGCTCGAAATTTTACGAGCATGTGCGGAACTTCTAGGCAATCATATCGGCAGGTGACACGAAGTGATTCGAGTTCGTTTGCCCCCCCATTTTCTTTAACGAACGATAACTTTTTGTGAAAATAACAAGTGCCCCGAACCCGGCCGAAACGACTCGAATTACACTTCGAGACCCGCCGACATGATCGCCACGATGCACAGAGCACCCTCGTAAATTTTCGGGCAAATCGGACGACGTTGTATTTTTTCACAATCAGGACCGAAACCCTAGGCCGAACAAAATGGTCGGATGCGAAGTGAAATTTTTTCGCTCGAAATTTTACGAGCATGTGCGGAACTTCTAGGCAATCATATCGGCAGGTGACACGAAGTGATTCGAGTTCGTTTGCCCCCCCATTTTCTTTAACGAACGATAACTTTTTGTGAAAATAACAAGTGCCCCGAACCCGGCCGAAACGACTCGAATTACACTTCGAGACCCGCCGACATGATCGCCACGATGCACAGAGCACCCTCGTAAATTTTCGGGACGTTTCATTTTTTCACAACCAGGACCGAAACCCTAGGCCGAACAAAATGGTCGGATGCGAAGTGAAATTTTTTCGCTCGAAATTTTACGAGCTTGTGCAGAACTTCTAGGCAATCAATTCGGCAGGTGACACGAAGTGATTCGAGTTCGTTTGCCCCCCCATTTTCTTTAACGAACGATAACTTTTTGTGAAAATAACAAGTGCCCCGAACCCGGCCGAAACGACTCGAATTACACTTCGAGACCCGCCGACATGATCGCCACGATGCACAGAGCACCCTCGTAAATTTTCGGGCAAATCGGACGACGTTGTATTTTTTCACAATCAGGACCGAAACACTAGGCCGAACAAAATGGTCGGATGCGAAGTGAAATTTTTTCGCTCGAAATTTTACGAGCATGTGCTTAACTTCTAGGCAATCATATCGGCAGGTGACACGATGTGATTCGAGTTCGTTTGCCCCCCCATTTTCTTTAACGAACGATAACTTTTTGTGAAAATAACAAGTGCCCCGAACCCGGCCGAAACGACTCGAATTACACTTCGAGACCCGCCGACATGATCGCCACGATGCACAGAGCACCCTCGTAAATTTTCGGGACGTTTCATTTTTTCACAACCAAGACCGAAACCCTAGGCCGAACAAAATGGTCGGATGCGAAGTGAAATTTTTTCGCTCGAAATTTTACGAGCTTGTGCAGAACTTCTAGGCAATCATATCGGCAGGTGACACGAAGTGATTCGAGTTCGTTTGCCCCCCCATTTTCTTTAACGAACGATAACTTTTTGTGAAAATAACAAGTGCCCCGATCCCGGCCGAAACGACTCGAATTACACTTCGAGACTCGCCGACATGATCGCCACGATGCACAGAGCACCCTCGTAAATTTTCGGGACGTTTCATTTTTTCACAACCAGGACCGAAACCCTAGGCCGAACAAAATGGTCGGATGCGAGGTGAAATTTTTTCGCTCGAAATTTTACGAGCTTGTGCAGAACTTCTAGGCAATCATATCGGCAGGTGACACGAAGTGATTCGAGTTCGTTTGCCCCCCCATTTTCTTTAACGAACGATAACTTTTTGTGAAAATAACAAGTGCCCCGATCCCAGCCGAAACGACTCGAATTACACTTCGAGACCCGCCGACATGATCGCCACGATGCACAGAGCACCCTCGTAAATTTTTGGGACGTTTCATTTTTTCACAACCAGGACCGAAACCCTAGGCCGAACAAAATGGTCGGATGCGAAGTGAAATTTTTTCGCTCGAAATTTTACGAGCTTGTGCAGAACTTCTAGGCAATCATATCGGCAGGTGACACGAAGTGATTCGAGTTCGTTTGCCCCCCCATTTTCTTTAACGAATGATAACTTTTTGTAAAAATAACAAGTGCCCCGAACCCGGCCGAAACGACTCGAATTACACTTCGAGACCCGCCGACATGATCGCCACGATGCACAGAGCACCCTCGTAAATTTTTGGGACGTTTCATTTTTTCACAACCAGGACCGAAACCCTAGGCCGAACAAAATGGTCGGATGCGAAGTGAAATTTTTTCGCTCGAAATTTTACGAGCTTGTGCAGAACTTCTAGGCAATCATATCGGCAGGT
This sequence comes from Corylus avellana, assembly GCF_965113065.1. Classification (NCBI taxonomy): domain Eukaryota; kingdom Viridiplantae; phylum Streptophyta; class Magnoliopsida; order Fagales; family Betulaceae; genus Corylus; species Corylus avellana. The sequence goes on along the minus strand of NC_142491.1, from coordinate 28,595,619 downwards.
GACACGAAGTGATTCGAGTTCGTTTGCCCCTCCATTTTCTTTAACGAACGATAACTTTTTATGAAAATAACAAGTGCCCCGAACCCGGCCGAAACGACTCGAATTACACTTCGAGACCCGCCGACATGATCGCCACGATGCACAGAGCACCCTCGTAAATTTTCGGGCAAATCGGACGACGTTGTATTTTTTCACAATCAGGACCGAAACCCTAGGCCGAACAAAATGGTCGGATGCGAAGTGAAATTTTTTCGCTCGAAATTTTACGAGCATGTGCTTAACTTCTAGGCAATCATATCGGCAGGTGACACGATGTGATTCGAGTTCGTTTGCCCCCCCATTTTCTTTAACGAACGATAACTTTTTGTGAAAATAACAAGTGCCCCGAACCCGGCCGAAACGACTCGAATTACACTTCGAGACCCGCCGACATGATCGCCACGATGCACAGAGCACCCTCGTAAATTTTCGGGACGTTTCATTTTTTCACAACCAGGACCGAAACCCTAGGCCGAACAAAATGGTCGGATGCGAAGTGAAATTTTTTCGCTCGAAATTTTACGAGCTTGTGCAGAACTTCTAGGCAATCATATCGGCAGGTGACACGAAGTGATTCGAGTTCGTTTGCCCCCCCATTTTCGTTAACGAACGATAACTTTTTGTGAAAATAACAAGTGCCCCGATCCCGGCCGAAACGACTCGAATTACACTTCGAGACTCGCCGACATGATCGCCACGATGCACAGAGCACCCTCGTAAATTTTCGGGACGTTTCATTTTTTCACAACCAGGACCGAAACCCTAGGCCGAACAAAATGGTCGGATGCGAGGTGAAATTTTTTCGCTCGAAATTTTACGAGCTTGTGCAGAACTTCTAGGCAATCATATCGGCAGGTGACACGAAGTGATTCGAGTTCGTTTGCCCCTCCATTTTCTTTAACGAACGATAACTTTTTGTGAAAATAACAAGTGCCCCGAACCCGGCCGAAACGACTCGAATTACACTTCCAGACCCGCCGACATGATCGCCACGATGCACAGAGCACCCTCGTAAATTTTCGGGCAAATCGGACGACGTTGTATTTTTTCACTATCAGGACCGAAACCCTAGGCCGAACAAAATGGTCGGATGCGAAGTGAAATTTTTTCGCTCGAAATTTTACGAGCATGTGCGGAACTTCTAGGCAATCATATCGGCAGGTGACACGAAGTGATTCGAGTTCGTTTGCCCCCCCATTTTCTTTAACGAACGATAACTTTTTGTGAAAATAACAAGTGCCCCGAACCCGGCCGAAACGACTCGAATTACACTTCCAGACCCGCCGACATGATCGCCACGATGCACAGAGCACCCTCGTAAATTTTCGGGACGTTTCATTTTTTCACAACCTGGACCGAAACCCTAGGCCGAACAAAATGGTCGGATGCGACGTGAAATTTTTTCGCTCGAAATTTTACGAGCATGTGCGGAACTTCTAGGCAATCATATCGGCAGGTGACACGAAGTGATTCGAGTTCGTTTGCCCCCCCATTTTCTTTAACGAACGATAACTTTTTGTGAAAATAACAAGTGCCCCGAACCCGGCCGAAACGACTCGAATTACACTTCGAGACCCGCCGACATGATCGCCACGATGCACAGAGCACCCTCGTAAATTTTCGGGACGTTTCATTTTTTCACAACCAGGACCGAAACCCTAGGCCGAACAAAATGGTCGGATGCGAAGTGAAATTTTTTCGCTCGAAATTTTACGAGCTTGTGCAGAACTTCTAGGCAATCATATCGGCAGGTGACACGAAGTGATTCGAGTTCGTTTGCCCCCCCATTTTCTTTAACGAATGATAACTTTTTGTGAAAATAACAAGTGCCCCGAACCCGGCCGAAACGACTCGAATTACACTTCGAGACCCGCCGACATGATCGCCACGATGCACAGAGCACCCTCGTAAATTTTTGGGACGTTTCATTTTTTCACAACCAGGACCGAAACCCTAGGCCGAACAAAATGGTCGGATGCGAAGTGAAATTTTTTCGCTCGAAATTTTACGAGCTTGTGCAGAACTTCTAGGCAATCATATCGGCAGGTGACACGAAGTGATTCGAGTTCGTTTGCCCCCCCATTTTCTTTAACGAACGATAACTTTTTGTGAAAATAACAAGTGCCCCGAACCCGGCCGAAACGACTCGAATTACACTTCCAGACCCGCCGACATGATCGCCACGATGCACAGAGCACCCTCGTAAATTTTCGGGACGTTTCATTTTTTCACAACCTGGACCGAAACCGTAGGCCGAACAAAATGGTCGGATGCGACGTGAAATTTTTTCGCTCGAAATTTTACGAGCATGTGCGGAACTTCTAGGCAATCATATCGGCAGGTGACACGAAGTGATTCGAGTTCGTTTGCCCCCCCATTTTCTTTAACGAACGATAACTTTTTGTGAAAATAACAAGTGCCCCGAACCCGGCCGAAACGACTCGAATTACACTTCGAGACCCGCCGACATGATCGCCACGATGCACAGAGCACCCTCGTAAATTTTCGGGACGTTTCATTTTTTCACAACCAGGACCGAAACCCTAGGCCGAACAAAATGGTCGGATGCGAAGTGAAATTTTTTCGCTCGAAATTTTACGAGCTTGTGCAGAACTTCTAGGCAATCATATCGGCAGGTGACACGAAGTGATTCGAGTTCGTTTGCCCCCCCATTTTCTTTAACGAATGATAACTTTTTGTGAAAATAACAAGTGCCCCGAACCCGGCCGAAACGACTCGAATTACACTTCGAGACCCGCCGACATGATCGCCACGATGCACAGAGCACCCTCGTAAATTTTTGGGACGTTTCATTTTTTCACAACCAGGACCGAAACCCTAGGCCGAACAAAATGGTCGGATGCGAAGTGAAATTTTTTCGCTCGAAATTTTACGAGCATGTGCGGAACTGCTAGGCAATCATATCGGCAGGTGACACGAAGTGATTCGAGTTCGTTTGCCCCCCCATTTTCTTTAACGAACGATAACTTTTTGTGAAAATAACAAGTGCCCCGAACCCGGCCGAAACGACTCGAATTACACTTCGAGACCCGCCGACATGATCGCCACGATGCACAGAGCACCCTCGTAAATTTTCGGGACGTTTCATTTTTTCACAACCTGGACCGAAACCCTAGGCCGAACAAAATGGTCGGATGCGACGTGAAATTTTTTCGCTCGAAATTTTACGAGCATGTGCGGAACTTCTAGGCAATCATATCGGCAGGTGACACGAAGTGATTCGAGTTCGTTTGGCCCCCCATTTTCTTTAACGAACGATAACTTTTTGTGAAAATAACAAGTGCCCCGAACCCGGCCGAAACGACTCGAATTACACTTCGAGACCCGCCGACATGATCGCCACGATGCACAGAGCACCCTCGTAAATTTTCGGGCAAATCGGACGACGTTGTATTTTTTCACAATCAGGACCGAAACCCTAGGCCGAACAAAATGGTCGGATGCGAAGTGAAATTTTTTCGCTCGAAATTTTACGAGCATGTGCGGAACTTCTAGGCAATCATATCGGCAGGTGACACGAAGTGATTCGAGTTCGTTTGCCCCCCCATTTTCTTTAACGAACGATAACTTTTTGTGAAAATAACAAGTGCCCCGAACCCGGCCGAAACGACTCGAATTACACTTCGAGACCCGCCGACATGATCGCCACGATGCACAGAGCACCCTCGTAAATTTTCGGGCAAATCGGACGACGTTGTATTTTTTCACAATCAGGACCGAAACCCTAGGCCGAACAAAATGGTCGGATGCGAAGCGAAATTTTTTCGCTCGAAATTTTACGAGCATATGCGGAACTTCTAGGCAATCATATCGGCAGGTGACACGAAGTGATTCGAGTTCGTTTGCCCCCCCATTTTCTTTAACGAACGATAACTTTTTGTGAAAATAACAAGTGCCCCGAACCCGGCCGAAACGACTCGATTTACACTTCGAGACCCGCCGACATGATCGCCACGATGCACAGAGCACCCTCGTAAATTTTCGGGCAAATCGGACGACGTTGTATTTTTTCACAATCAGGACCGAAACCCTAGGCCGAACAAAATGGTCGGATGCGAAGTGAAATTTTTTCGCTCGAAATTTTACGAGCATGTGCTTAACTTCTAGGCAATCATATCGGCAGGTGACACGATGTGATTCGAGTTCGTTTGCCCCCCCATTTTCTTTAACGAACGATAACTTTTTGTGAAAATAACAAGTGCCCCGAACCCGGCCGAAACGACTCGAATTACACTTCGAGACCCGCCGACATGATCGCCACGATGCACAGAGCACCCTCGTAAATTTTCGGGACGTTTCATTTTTTCACAACCAGGACCGAAACCCTAGGCCGAACAAAATGGTCGGATGCGAAGTGAAATTTTTTCGCTCGAAATTTTACGAGCTTGTGCAGAACTTCTAGGCAATCATATCGGCAGGTGACACGAAGTGATTCGAGTTCGTTTGCCCCCCCATTTTCGTTAACGAACGATAACTTTTTGTGAAAATAACAAGTGCCCCGATCCCGGCCGAAACGACTCGAATTACACTTCGAGACTCGCCGACATGATCGCCACGATGCACAGAGCACCCTCGTAAATTTTCGGGACGTTTCATTTTTTCACAACCAGGACCGAAACCCTAGGCCGAACAAAATGGTCGGATGCGAGGTGAAATTTTTTCGCTCGAAATTTTACGAGCTTGTGCAGAACTTCTAGGCAATCATATCGGCAGGTGACACGAAGTGATTCGAGTTCGTTTGCCCCTCCATTTTCTTTAACGAACGATAACTTTTTGTGAAAATAACAAGTGCCCCGAACCCGGCCGAAACGACTCGAATTACACTTCGAGACCCGCCGACATGATCGCCACGATGCACAGAGCACCCTCGTAAATTTTCGGGCAAATCGGACGACGTTGTATTTTTTCACTATCAGGACCGAAACCCTAGGCCGAACAAAATGGTCGGATGCGAAGTGAAATTTTTTCGCTCGAAATTTTACGAGCATGTGCGGAACTTCTAGGCAATCATATCGGCAGGTGACACGAAGTGATTCGAGTTCGTTTGCCCCCCCATTTTCTTTAACGAACGATAACTTTTTGTGAAAATAACAAGTGCCCCGAACCCGGCCGAAACGACTCGAATTACACTTCCAGACCCGCCGACATGATCGCCACGATGCACAGAGCACCCTCGTAAATTTTCGGGACGTTTCATTTTTTCACAACCTGGACCGAAACCCTAGGCCGAACAAAATGGTCGGATGCGACGTGAAATTTTTTCGCTCGAAATTTTACGAGCATGTGCGGAACTTCTAGGCAATCATATCGGCAGGTGACACGAAGTGATTCGAGTTCGTTTGCCCCCCCATTTTCTTTAACGAACGATAACTTTTTGTGAAAATAACAAGTGCCCCGAACCCGGCCGAAACGACTCGAATTACACTTCGAGACCCGCCGACATGATCGCCACGATGCACAGAGCACCCTCGTAAATTTTCGGGACGTTTCATTTTTTCACAACCAGGACCGAAACCCTAGGCCGAACAAAATGGTCGGATGCGAAGTGAAATTTTTTCGCTCGAAATTTTACGAGCTTGTGCAGAACTTCTAGGCAATCATATCGGCAGGTGACACGAAGTGATTCGAGTTCGTTTGCCCCCCCATTTTCGTTAACGAACGATAACTTTTTGTGAAAATAACAAGTGCCCCGATCCCGGCCGAAACGACTCGAATTACACTTCGAGACTCGCCGACATGATCGCCACGATGCACAGAGCACCCTCGTAAATTTTTGGGACGTTTCATTTTTTCACAACCAGGACCGAAACCCTAGGCCGAACAAAATGGTCGGATGCGAAGTGAAATTTTTTCGCTCGAAATTTTACGAGCTTGTGCAGAACTTCTAGGCAATCATATCGGCAGGTGACACGAAGTGATTCGAGTTCGTTTGCCCCCCCATTTTCTTTAACGAACGATAACTTTTTGTGAAAATAACAAGTGCCCCGAACCCGGCCGAAACGACTCGAATTACACTTCCAGACCCGCCGACATGATCGCCACGATGCACAGAGCACCCTCGTAAATTTTCGGGACGTTTCATTTTTTCACAACCTGGACCGAAACCCTAGGCCGAACAAAATGGTCGGATGCGACGTGAAATTTTTTCGCTCGAAATTTTACGAGCATGTGCGGAACTTCTAGGCAATCATATCGGCAGGTGACACGAAGTGATTCGAGTTCGTTTGCCCCTCCATTTTCTTTAACGAACGATAACTTTTTGTGAAAATAACAAGTGCCCCGAACCCGGCCGAAACGACTCGAATTACACTTCGAGACCCGCCGACATGATCGCCACGATGCACAGAGCACCCTCGTAAATTTTCGGGACGTTTCATTTTTTCACAACCAGGACCGAAACCCTAGGCCGAACAAAATGGTCGGATGCGAAGTGAAATTTTTTCGCTCGAAATTTTACGAGCTTGTGCAGAACTTCTAGGCAATCATATCGGCAGGTGACACGAAGTGATTCGAGTTCGTTTGCCCCCCCATTTTCTTTAACGAATGATAACTTTTTGTGAAAATAACAAGTGCCCCGAACCCGGCCGAAACGACTCGAATTACACTTCGAGACCCGCCGACATGATCGCCACGATGCACAGAGCACCCTCGTAAATTTTTGGGACGTTTCATTTTTTCACAACCAGGACCGAAACCCTAGGCCGAACAAAATGGTCGGATGCGAAGTGAAATTTTTTCGCTCGAAATTTTACGAGCTTGTGCAGAACTTCTAGGCAATCATATCGGCAGGTGACACGAAGTGATTCGAGTTCGTTTGCCCCTCCATTTTCTTTAACGAACGATAACTTTTTATGAAAATAACAAGTGCCCCGAACCCGACCGAAACGACTCGAATTACACTTCGAGACCCGCCGACATGATCGCCACGATGCACAGAGCACCCTCGTAAATTTTCGGGCAAATCGGACGACGTTGTATTTTTTCACAATCAGGACCGAAACCCTAGGCCGAACAAAATGGTCGGATGCGAAGTGAAATTTTTTCGCTCGAAATTTTACGAGCATGTGCGGAACTTCTAGGCAATCATATCGGCAGGTGACACGAAGTGATTCGAGTTCGTTTGCCCCCCCATTTTCTTTAACGAACGATAACTTTTTGTGAAAATAACAAGTGCCCCGAACCCGGCCGAAACGACTCGAATTACACTTCCAGACCCGCCGACATGATCGCCACGATGCACAGAGCACCCTCGTAAATTTTCGGGACGTTTCATTTTTTCACAACCTGGACCGAAACCCTAGGCCGAACAAAATGGTCGGATGCGACGTGAAATTTTTTCGCTCGAAATTTTACGAGCATGTGCGGAACTTCTAGGCAATCATATCGGCAGGTGACACGAAGTGATTCGAGTTCGTTTGGCCCCCCATTTTCTTTAACGAACGATAACTTTTTGTGAAAATAACAAGTGCCCCGAACCCGGCCGAAACGACTCGAATTACACTTCGAGACCCGCCGACATGATCGCCACGATGCACAGAGCACCCTCGTAAATTTTCGGGCAAATCGGACGACGTTGTATTTTTTCACAATCAGGACCGAAACCCTAGGCCGAACAAAATGGTCGGATGCGAAGTGAAATTTTTTCGCTCGAAATTTTACGAGCATGTGCGGAACTTCTAGGCAATCATATCGGCAGGTGACACGAAGTGATTCGAGTTCGTTTGCCCCCCCATTTTCTTTAACGAACGATAACTTTTTGTGAAAATAACAAGTGCCCCGAACCCGGCCGAAACGACTCGAATTACACTTCGAGACCCGCCGACATGATCGCCACGATGCACAGAGCACCCTCGTAAATTTTCGGGACGTTTCATTTTTTCACAACCAGGACCGAAACCCTAGGCCGAACAAAATGGTCGGATGCGAAGTGAAATTTTTTCGCTCGAAATTTTACGAGCTTGTGTAGAACTTCTAGGCAATCATATCGGCAGGTGACACGAAGTGATTCGAGTTCGTTTGCCCCCCCATTTTCTTTAACGAACGATAACTTTTTGTGAAAATAACAAGTGCCCTGAACCCGGCCGAAACGACTCGAATTACACTTCGAGACCCGACGACATGATCGCCACGATGCACAGAGCATCCTCGTAAATTTTCGGGCAAATCGGACGACGTTGTATTTTTTCACAATCAGGACCGAAACCCTAGGCCGAACAAAATGGTCGGATGCGAAGCGAAATTTTTTCGCTCGAAATTTTACGAGCATGTGCGGAACTTCTAGGCAATCATATCGGCAGGTGACACGAAGTGATTCGAGTTCGTTTGCCCCCCCATTTTCTTTAACGAACGATAACTTTTTGTGAAAATAACAAGTGCCCCGAACCCGGCCGAAACGACTCGATTTACACTTCGAGACCCGCCGACATGATCGCCACGATGCACAGAGCACCCTCGTAAATTTTCGGGCAAATCGGACGACGTTGTATTTTTTCACAATCAGGACCGAAACCCTAGGCCGAACAAAATGGTCGGATGCGAAGTGAAATTTTTTCGCTCGAAATTTTACGAGCATGTGCGGAACTTCTAGGCAATCATATCGGCAGGTGACACGAAGTGATTCGAGTTCGTTTGCCCCCCCATTTTCTTTAACGAACGATAACTTTTTGTGAAAATAACAAGTGCCCCGAACCCGGCCGAAACGACTCGAATTACACTTCGAGACCCGCCGACATGATCGCCACGATGCACAGAGCACCCTCGTAAATTTTCGGGACGTTTCATTTTTTCACAACCAGGACCGAAACCCTAGGCCGAACAAAATGGTCGGATGCGAAGTGAAATTTTTTCGCTCGAAATTTTACGAGCTTGTGCAGAACTTCTAGGCAATCATATCGGCAGGTGACACGAAGTGATTCGAGTTTGTTTGCCCCCCCATTTTCTTTAACGAACGATAACTTTTTGTGAAAATAACAAGTGCCCCGAACCCGGCCGAAACGACTCGAATTACACTTCGAGACCCGCCGACATGATCGCCACGATGCACAGAGCACCCTCGTAAATTTTCGGGCAAATCGGACGACGTTGTATTTTTTCACAATCAGGACCGAAACCCTAGGCCGAACAAAATGGTCGGATGCGAAGGGAAATTTTTTCGCTCGAAATTTTACGAGCATGTGCGGAACTTCTAGGCAATCATATCGGCAGGTGACACGAAGTGATTCGAGTTCGTTTGCCCCCCCATTTTCTTTAACGAACGATAACTTTTTGTGAAAATAACATGTGCCCCGAACCCGGCCGAAATGACTCGAATTACACTTCGAGACCCGCCGACATGATCGCCACGATGCACAGAGCACCCTCGTAAATTTTCGGGACGTTTCATTTTTTCACAACCTGGACCGAAACCCTAGGCCGAACAAAATGGTCGGATGCGACGTGAAATTTTTTCGCTCGAAATTTTACGAGCATGTGCGGAACTTCTAGGCAATCATATCGGCAGGTGACACGAAGTGATTCGAGTTCGTTTGGCCCCCCATTTTCTTTAACGAACGATAACTTTTTGTGAAAATAACAAGTGCCCCGAACCCGGCCGAAACGACTCGAATTACACTTCGAGACCCGCCGACATGATCGCCACGATGCACAGAGCACCCTCGTAAATTTTCGGGCAAATCGGACGACGTTGTATTTTTTCACAATCAGGACCGAAACCCTAGGCCGAACAAAATGGTCGGATGCGAAGTGAAATTTTTTCGCTCGAAATTTTACGAGCATGTGCGGAACTTCTAGGCAATCATATCGGCAGGTGACACGAAGTGATTCGAGTTCGTTTGCCCCCCCATTTTCTTTAACGAACGATAACTTTTTGTGAAAATAACAAGTGCCCCGAACCCGGCCGAAACGACTCGAATTACACTTCGAGACCCGCCGACATGATCGCCACGATGCACAGAGCACCCTCGTAAATTTTCGGGACGTTTCATTTTTTCACAACCAGGACCGAAACCCTAGGCCGAACAAAATGGTCGGATGCGAAGTGAAATTTTTTCGCTCGAAATTTTACGAGCTTGTGTAGAACTTCTAGGCAATCATATCGGCAGGTGACACGAAGTGATTCGAGTTCGTTTGCCCCCCCATTTTCTTTAACGAACGATAACTTTTTGTGAAAATAACAAGTGCCCTGAACCCGGCCGAAACGACTCGAATTACACTTCGAGACCCGACGACATGATCGCCACGATGCACAGAGCACCCTCGTAAATTTTCGGGCAAATCGGACGACGTTGTATTTTTTCACAATCAGGACCGAAACCCTAGGCCGAACAAAATGGTCGGATGCGAAGCGAAATTTTTTCGCTCGAAATTTTACGAGCATGTGCGGAACTTCTAGGCAATCATATCGGCAGGTGACACGAAGTGATTCGAGTTCGTTTGCCCCCCCATTTTCTTTAACGAACGATAACTTTTTGTGAAAATAACAAGTGCCCCGAACCCGGCCGAAACGACTCGATTTACACTTCGAGACCCGCCGACATGATCGCCACGATGCACAGAGCACCCTCGTAAATTTTCGGGCAAATCGGACGACGTTGTATTTTTTCACAATCAGGACCGAAACCCTAGGCCGACCAAAATGGTCGGATGCGAAGTGAAATTTTTTCGCTCGAAATTTTACGAGCATGTGCGGAACTTCTAGGCAATCATATCGGCAGGTGACACGAAGTGATTCGAGTTCGTTTGCCCCCCCATTTTCTTTAACGAACGATAACTTTTTGTGAAAATAACAAGTGCCCCGAACCCGGCCGAAACGACTCGAATTACACTTCGAGACCCGCCGACATGATCGCCACGATGCACAGAGCACCCTCGTAAATTTTCGGGACGTTTCATTTTTTCACAACCAGGACCGAAACCCTAGGCCGAACAAAATGGTCGGATGCGAAGTGAAATTTTTTCGCTCGAAATTTTACGAGCTTGTGCAGAACTTCTAGGCAATCATATCGGCAGGTGACACGAAGTGATTCGAGTTTGTTTGCCCCCCCATTTTCTTTAACGAACGATAACTTTTTGTGAAAATAACAAGTGCCCCGAACCCGGCCGAAACGACTCGAATTACACTTCGCGACCCGCCGACATGATCGCCACGATGCACAGAGCACCCTCGTAAATTTTCGGGCAAATCGGACGACGTTGTATTTTTTCACAATCAGGACCGAAACCCTAGGCCGAACAAAATGGTCGGATGCGAAGGGAAATTTTTTCGCTCGAAATTTTACGAGCATGTGCGGAACTTCTAGGCAATCATATCGGCAGGTGACACGAAGTGATTCGAGTTCGTTTGCCCCCCCATTTTCTTTAACGAACGATAACTTTTTGTGAAAATAACATGTGCCCCGAACCCGGCCGAAATGACTCGAATTACACTTCGAGACCCGCCGACATGATCGCCACGATGCACAGAGCACCCTCGTAAATTTTCGGGACGTTTCATTTTTTCACAACCTGGACCGAAACCCTAGGCCGAACAAAATGGTCGGATGCGAAGTGAAATTTTTTCGCTCGAAATTTTACGAGCTTGTGCAGAGCTTCTAGGCAATCATATCGGCAGGTGACACGAAGTGATTCGAGTTCGTTTGCCCCCCCATTTTCTTTAACGAACGATAACTTTTTGTGAAAATAACAAGTGCCCCGAACCCGGCCGAAACGACTCGAATTACACTTCGAGACCCGCCGACATGATCGCCACGATGCACAGAGCACCCTCGTAAATTTTCGGGCAAATCGGACGACGTTGTATTTTTTCACAATCAGGACCGAAACCCTAGGCCAAACAAAATGGTCGGATGCGAAGTGAAATTTTTTCGCTCGAAATTTTACGAGCATGTTCGGAACTTCTAGGCAATCATATCGGCAGGTGACACGAAGTGATTCGAGTTCGTTTGCCCCCCCATTTTCTATAACGAACGATAACTTTTTGTGAAAATAACATGTGCCCCGAACCCGGCCGAAACGACTCGAATTACACTTCGAGACCCGCCGACATGATCGCCACGATGCACAGAGCACCCTCGTAAATTTTCGGGACGTTTCATTTTTTCACAACCTGGACCGAAACCCTAGGCCGAACAAAATGGTCGGATGCGAAGTGAAATTTTTTCGCTCGAAATTTTACGAGCTTGTGCAGAACTTCTAGGCAATCATATCGGCAGGTGACACGAAGTGATTCGAGTTCGTTTGCCCCCCCATTTTCTTTAACGAACGATAACTTTTTGTGAAAATAACAAGTGCCCCGATCCCGGCCGAAACGACTCGAATTACACTTCGAGACTCGCCGACATGATCGCCACGATGCACAGAGCACCCTCGTAAATTTTCGGGCAAATCGGACGACGTTGTATTTTTTCACAATCAGGACCGAAACCCTAGGCCGAACAAAATGGTCGGATGCGAAGTGAAATTTTTTCGCTCGAAATTTTACGAGCATGTGCGGAACTTCTAGGCAATCATATCGGCAGGTGACACGAAGTGATTCGAGTTCGTTTGCCCCCCCATTTTCTTTAACGAACGATAACTTTTTGTGAAAATAACAAGTGCCCCGAACCCGGCCGAAACGACTCGAATTACACTTCGAGACCCGCCGACATGATCGCCACGATGCACAGAGCACCCTCGTAAATTTTCGGGACGTTTCATTTTTTCACAACCAGGACCGAAACCCTAGGCCGAACAAAATGGTCGGATGCGAAGTGAAATTTTTTCGCTCGAAATTTTACGAGCTTGTGCAGAACTTCTAGGCAATCATATCGGCAGGTGACACGAAGTGATTCGAGTTCGTTTGCCCCCCCATTTTCTTTAACGAACGATAACTTTTTGTGAAAATAACAAGTGCCCCGATCCCGGCCGAAACGACTCGAATTACACTTCGAGACTCGCCGACATGATCGCCACGATGCACAGAGCACCCTCGTAAATTTTCGGGCAAATCGGACGACGTTGTATTTTTTCACAATCAGGACCGAAACCCTAGGCCGAACAAAATGGTCGGATGCGAAGTGAAATTTTTTCGCTCGAAATTTTACGAGCATGTGCGGAACTTCTAGGCAATCATATCGGCAGGTGACACGAAGTGATTCGAGTTCGTTTGCCCCCCCATTTTCTTTAACGAACGATAACTTTTTGTGAAAATAACAAGTGCCCCGAACCCGGCCGAAACGACTCGAATTACACTTCGAGACCCGCCGACATGATCGCCACGATGCACAGAGCACCCTCGTAAATTTTCGGGACGTTTCATTTTTTCACAACCAGGACCGAAACCCTAGGCCGAACAAAATGGTCGGATGCGAAGTGAAATTTTTTCGCTCGAAATTTTACGAGCATGTGCGGAACTTCTAGGCAATCATATCGGCAGGTGACACGAAGTGATTCGAGTTCGTTTGCCCCCCCATTTTCTTTAACGAACGATAACTTTTTGTGAAAATAACAAGTGCCCCGAACCCGGCCGAAACGACTCGAATTACACTTCGAGACCCGCCGACATGATCGCCACGATGCACAGAGCACCCTCGTAAATTTTCGGGACGTTTCATTTTTTCACAACCAGGACCGAAACCCTAGGCCGAACAAAATGGTCGGATGCGAAGTGAAATTTTTTCGCTCGAAATTTTACGAGCTTGTGCAGAACTTCTAGGCAATCATATCGGCAGGTGACACGAAGTGATTCGAGTTCGTTTGCCCCCCCATTTTCTTTAACGAACGATAACTTTTTGTGAAAATAACAAGTGCCCCGAACCCGGCCGAAACGACTCGAATTACACTTCGAGACCCGACGACATGATCGCCACGATGCACAGAGCACCCTCGTAAATTTTTGGGCAAATCGGACGACGTTGTATTTTTTCACAATCAGGACCGAAACCCTAGGCCGAACAAAATGGTCGGATGCGAAGCGAAATTTTTTCGCTCGAAATTTTACGAGCATGTGCGGAACTTCTAGGCAATCATATCGGCAGGTGACACGAAGTGATTCGAGTTCGTTTGCCCCCCCATTTTCTTTAACGAACGATAACTTTTTGTGAAAATAACAAGTGCCCCGAACCCGGCCGAAACGACTCGAATTACACTTCGAGACCCGCCGACATGATCGCCACGATGCACAGAGCACCCTCGTAAATTTTCGGGACGTTTCATTTTTTCACAACCAGGACCGAAACCCTAGGCCGAACAAAATGGTCGGATGCGAAGTGAAATTTTTTCGCTCGAAATTTTACGAGCTTGTGCAGAACTTCTAGGCAATCATATCGGCAGGTGACACGAAGTGATTCGAGTTTGTTTGCCCCCCCATTTTCTTTAACGAACGATAACTTTTTGTGAAAATAACAAGTGCCCCGAACCCGGCCGAAACGACTCGAATTACACTTCGAGACCCGCCGACATGATCGCCACGATGCACAGAGCACCCTCGTAAATTTTCGGGCAAATCGGACGACGTTGTATTTTTTCACAATCAGGACCGAAACCCTAGGCCGAACAAAATGGTCGGATGCGAAGTGAAATTTTTTCGCTCGAAATTTTACGAGCATGTGCGGAACTTCTAGGCAATCATATCGGCAGGTGACACGAAGTGATTCGAGTTCGTTTGCCCCCCCATTTTCTTTAACGAACGATAACTTTTTGTGAAAATAACATGTGCCCCGAACCCGGCCGAAACGACTCGAATTACACTTCGAGACCCGCCGACATGATCGCCACGATGCACAGAGCACCCTCGTAAATTTTCGGGACGTTTCATTTTTTCACAACCTGGACCGAAACCCTAGGCCGAACAAAATGGTCGGATGCGAAGTGAAATTTTTTCGCTCGAAATTTTACGAGCTTGTGCAGAACTTCTAGGCAATCATATCGGCAGGTGACACGAAGTGATTCGAGTTCGTTTGCCCCCCCATTTTCTTTAACGAACGATAACTTTTTGTGAAAATAACAAGTGCCCCGATCCCGGCCGAAACGACTCGAATTACACTTCGAGACTCGCCGACATGATCGCCACGATGCACAGAGCACCCTCGTAAATTTTCGGGCAAATCGGACGACGTTGTATTTTTTCACAATCAGGACCGAAACCCTAGGCCGAACAAAATGGTCGGATGCGAAGTGAAATTTTTTCGCTCGAAATTTTACGAGCATGTGCGGAACTTCTAGGCAATCATATCGGCAGGTGACACGAAGTGATTCGAGTTCGTTTGCCCCCCCATTTTCTTTAACGAACGATAACTTTTTGTGAAAATAACAAGTGCCCCGAACCCGGCCGAAACGACTCGAATTACACTTCGAGACCCGCCGACATGATCGCCACGATGCACAGAGCACCCTCGTAAATTTTCGGGACGTTTCATTTTTTCACAACCAGGACCGAAACCCTAGGCCGAACAAAATGGTCGGATGCGAAGTGAAATTTTTTCGCTCGAAATTTTACGAGCTTGTGCAGAACTTCTAGGCAATCATATCGGCAGGTGACACGAAGTGATTCGAGTTCGTTTGCCCCCCCATTTTCTTTAACGAACGATAACTTTTTGTGAAAATAACAAGTGCCCCGAACCCGGCCGAAACGACTCGAATTACACTTCGAGACCCGACGACATGATCGCCACGATGCACAGAGCACCCTCGTAAATTTTCGGGCAAATCGGACGACGTTGTATTTTTTCACAATCAGGACCGAAACCCTAGGCCGAACAAAATGGTCGGATGCGAAGCGAAATTTTTTCGCTCGAAATTTTACGAGCATGTGCGGAACTTCTAGGCAATCATATCGGCAGGTGACACGAAGTGATTCGAGTTCGTTTGCCCCCCCATTTTCTTTAACGAACGATAACTTTTTGTGAAAATAACAAGTGCCCCGAACCCGGCCGAAACGACTCGAATTACACTTCGAGACCCGCCGACATGATCGCCACGATGCACAGAGCACCCTCGTAAATTTTCGGGACGTTTCATTTTTTCACAACCAGGACCGAAACCCTAGGCCGAACAAAATGGTCGGATGCGAAGTGAAATTTTTTCGCTCGAAATTTTACGAGCTTGTGCAGAACTTCTAGGCAATCATATCGGCAGGTGACACGAAGTGATTCGAGTTTGTTTGCCCCCCCATTTTCTTTAACGAACGATAACTTTTTGTGAAAATAACAAGTGCCCCGAACCCGGCCGAAACGACTCGAATTACACTTCGAGACCCGCCGACATGATCGCCACGATGCACAGAGCACCCTCGTAAATTTTCGGGCAAATCGGACGACGTTGTATTTTTTCACAATCAGGACCGAAACCCTAGGCCGAACAAAATGGTCGGATGCGAAGTGAAATTTTTTCGCTCGAAATTTTACGAGCATGTGCGGAACTTCTAGGCAATCATATCGGCAGGTGACACGAAGTGATTCGAGTTCGTTTGCCCCCCCATTTTCTTTAACGAACGATAACTTTTTGTGAAAATAACATGTGCCCCGAACCCGGCCGAAACGACTCGAATTACACTTCGAGACCCGCCGACATGATCGCCACGATGCACAGAGCACCCTCGTAAATTTTCGGGACGTTTCATTTTTTCACAACCTGGACCGAAACCCTAGGCCGAACAAAATGGTCGGATGCGAAGTGAAATTTTTTCGCTCGAAATTTTACGAGCTTGTGCAGAACTTCTAGGCAATCATATCGGCAGGTGACACGAAGTGATTCGAGTTCGTTTGCCCCCCCATTTTCTTTAACGAACGATAACTTTTTGTGAAAATAACAAGTGCCCCGATCCCGGCCGAAACGACTCGAATTACACTTCGAGACTCGCCGACATGATCGCCACGATGCACAGAGCACCCTCGTAAATTTTCGGGCAAATCGGACGACGTTGTATTTTTTCACAATCAGGACCGAAACCCTAGGCCGAACAAAATGGTCGGATGCGAAGTGAAATTTTTTCGCTCGAAATTTTACGAGCATGTGCGGAACTTCTAGGCAATCATATCGGCAGGTGACACGAAGTGATTCGAGTTCGTTTGCCCCCCCATTTTCTTTAACGAACGATAACTTTTTGTGAAAATAACAAGTGCCCCGAACCCGGCCGAAACGACTCGAATTACACTTCGAGACCCGCCGACATGATCGCCACGATGCACAGAGCACCCTCGTAAATTTTCGGGACGTTTCATTTTTTCACAACCAGGACCGAAACCCTAGGCCGAACAAAATGGTCGGATGCGAAGTGAAATTTTTTCGCTCGAAATTTTACGAGCTTGTGCAGAACTTCTAGGCAATCATATCGGCAGGTGACACGAAGTGATTCGAGTTCGTTTGCCCCCCCATTTTCTTTAACGAACGATAACTTTTTGTGAAAATAACAAGTGCCCCGAACCCGGCCGAAACGACTCGAATTACACTTCGAGACCCGACGACATGATCGCCACGATGCACAGAGCACCCTCGTAAATTTTCGGGCAAATCGGACGACGTTGTATTTTTTCACAATCAGGACCGAAACCCTAGGCCGAACAAAATGGTCGGATGCGAAGCGAAATTTTTTCGCTCGAAATTTTACGAGCATGTGCGGAACTTCTAGGCAATCATATCGGCAGGTGACACGAAGTGATTCGAGTTCGTTTGCCCCCCCATTTTCTTTAACGAACGATAACTTTTTGTGAAAATAACAAGTGCCCCGAACCCGGCCGAAACGACTCGAATTACACTTCGAGACCCGCCGACATGATCGCCACGATGCACAGAGCACCCTCGTAAATTTTCGGGACGTTTCATTTTTTCACAACCAGGACCGAAACCCTAGGCCGAACAAAATGGTCGGATGCGAAGTGAAATTTTTTCGCTCGAAATTTTACGAGCTTGTGCAGAACTTCTAGGCAATCATATCGGCAGGTGACACGAAGTGATTCGAGTTTGTTTGCCCCCCCATTTTCTTTAACGAACGATAACTTTTTGTGAAAATAACAAGTGCCCCGAACCCGGCCGAAACGACTCGAATTACACTTCGACACCCGCCGACATGATCGCCACGATGCACAGAGCACCCTCGTAAATTTTCGGGCAAATCGGACGACGTTGTATTTTTTCACAATCAGGACCGAAACCCTAGGCCGAACAAAATGGTCGGATGCGAAGGGAAATTTTTTCGCTCGAAATTTTACGAGCATGTGCGGAACTTCTAGGCAATCATATCGGCAGGTGACACGAAGTGATTCGAGTTCGTTTGCCCCCCCATTTTCTTTAACGAACGATAACTTTTTGTGAAAATAACATGTGCCCCGAACCCGGCCGAAACGACTCGAATTACACTTCGAGACCCGACGACATGATCGCCACGATGCACAGAGCACCCTCGTAAATTTTCGGGCAAATCGGACGACGTTGTATTTTTTCACAATCAGGACCGAAACCCTAGGCCGAACAAAATGGTCGGATGCGAAGCGAAATTTTTTCGCTCGAAATTTTACGAGCATGTGCGGAACTTCTAGGCAATCATATCGGCAGGTGACACGAAGTGATTCGAGTTCGTTTGCCCCCCCATTTTCTTTAACGAACGATAACTTTTTGTGAAAATAACAAGTGCCCCGAACCCGGCCGAAACGACTCGATTTACACTTCGAGACCCGCCGACATGATCGCCACGATGCACAGAGCACCCTCGTAAATTTTCGGGCAAATCGGACGACGTTGTATTTTTTCACAATCAGGACCGAAACCCTAGGCCGAACAAAATGGTCGGATGCGAAGTGAAATTTTTTCGCTCGAAATTTTACGAGCATGTGCGGAACTTCTAGGCAATCATATCGGCAGGTGACACGAAGTGATTCGAGTTCGTTTGCCCCCCCATTTTCTTTAACGAACGATAACTTTTTGTGAAAATAACTAGTGCCCCGAACCCGGCCGAAACGACTCGAATTACACTTCGAGACCCGCCGACATGATCGCCACGATGCACAGAGCACCCTCGTAAATTTTCGGGACGTTTCATTTTTTCACAACCAGGACCGAAACCCTAGGCCGAACAAAATGGTCGGATGCGAAGTGAAATTTTTTCGCTCGAAATTTTACGAGCTTGTGCAGAACTTCTAGGCAATCATATCGGCAGGTGACACGAAGTGATTCGAGTTTGTTTGCCCCTCCATTTTCTTTAACGAACGATAACTTTTTGTGAAAATAACAAGTGCCCCGAACCCGGCCGAAACGACTCGAATTACACTTCGAGACCCGCCGACATGATCGCCACGATGCACAGAGCACCCTCGTAAATTTTCGGGCAAATCGGACGACGTTGTATTTTTTCACAATCAGGACCGAAACCCTAGGCCAAACAAAATGGTCGGATGCGAAGTGAAATTTTTTCGCTCGAAATTTTACGAGCATGTGCGGAACTTCTAGGCAATCATATCGGCAGGTGACACGAAGTGATTCGAGTTCGTTTGCCCCCCCATTTTCTTTAACGAACGATAACTTTTTGTGAAAATAACATGTGCCCCGAACCCGGCCGAAACGACTCGAATTACACTTCGAGACCCGCCGACATGATCGCCACGATGCACAGAGCACCCTCGTAAATTTTCGGGACGTTTCATTTTTTCACAACCTGGACCGAAACCCTAGGCCGAACAAAATGGTCGGATGCGAAGTGAAATTTTTTCGCTCGAAATTTTACGAGCTTGTGCAGAACTTCTAGGCAATCATATCGGCAGGTGACACGAAGTGATTCGAGTTCGTTTGCCCCCCCATTTTCTTTAACGAACGATAACTTTTTGTGAAAATAACAAGTGCCCCGATCCCGGCCGAAACGACTCGAATTACACTTCGAGACTCGCCGACATGATCGCCACGATGCACAGAGCACCCTCGTAAATTTTCGGGCAAATCGGACGACGTTGTATTTTTTCACAATCAGGACCGAAACCCTAGGCCGAACAAAATGGTCGGATGCGAAGTGAAATTTTTTCGCTCGAAATTTTACGAGCATGTGCGGAACTTCTAGGCAATCATATCGGCAGGTGACACGAAGTGATTCGAGTTCGTTTGCCCCCCCATTTTCTTTAACGAACGATAACTTTTTGTGAAAATAACAAGTGCCCCGAACCCGGCCGAAACGACTCGAATTACACTTCGAGACCCGCCGACATGATCGCCACGATGCACAGAGCACCCTCGTAAATTTTCGGGACGTTTCATTTTTTCACAACCAGGACCGAAACCCTAGGCCGAACAAAATGGTCGGATGCGAAGTGAAATTTTTTCGCTCGAAATTTTACGAGCTTGTGCAGAACTTCTAGGCAATCATATCGGCAGGTGACACGAAGTGATTCGAGTTCGTTTGCCCCCCCATTTTCTTTAACGAACGATAACTTTTTGTGAAAATAACAAGTGCCCCGAACCCGGCCGAAACGACTCGAATTACACTTCGAGACCCGACGACATGATCGCCACGATGCACAGAGCACCCTCGTAAATTTTCGGGCAAATCGGACGACGTTGTATTTTTTCACAATCAGGACCGAAACCCTAGGCCGAACAAAATGGTCGGATGCGAAGCGAAATTTTTTCGCTCGAAATTTTACGAGCATGTGCGGAACTTCTAGGCAATCATATCGGCAGGTGACACGAAGTGATTCGAGTTCGTTTGCCCCCCCATTTTCTTTAACGAACGATAACTTTTTGTGAAAATAACAAGTGCCCCGAACCCGGCCGAAACGACTCGATTTACACTTCGAGACCCGCCGACATGATCGCCACGATGCACAGAGCACCCTCGTAAATTTTCGGGCAAATCGGACGACGTTGTATTTTTTCACAATCAGGACCGAAACCCTAGGCCGAACAAAATGGTCGGATGCGAAGGGAAATTTTTTCGCTCGAAATTTTACGAGCATGTGCGGAACTTCTAGGCAATCATATCGGCAGGTGACACGAAGTGATTCGAGTTCGTTTGCCCCCCCATTTTCTTTAACGAACGATAACTTTTTGTGAAAATAACATGTGCCCCGAACCCGGCCGAAATGACTCGAATTACACTTCGAGACCCGCCGACATGATCGCCACGATGCACAGAGCACCCTCGTAAATTTTCGGGACGTTTCATTTTTTCACAACCTGGACCGAAACCCTAGGCCGAACAAAATGGTCGGATGCGAAGTGAAATTTTTTCGCTCGAAATTTTACGAGCTTGTGCAGAGCTTCTAGGCAATCATATCGGCAGGTGACACGAAGTGATTCGAGTTCGTTTGCCCCCCCATTTTCTTTAACGAACGATAACTTTTTGTGAAAATAACAAGTGCCCCGAACCCGGCCGAAACGACTCGAATTACACTTCGAGACCCGCCGACATGATCGCCACGATGCACAGAGCACCCTCGTAAATTTTCGGGACGTTTCATTTTTTCACAACCAGGACCGAAACCCTAGGCCGAACAAAATGGTCGGATGCGAAGTGAAATTTTTTCGCTCGAAATTTTACGAGCTTGTGCAGAACTTCTAGGCAATCATATCGGCAGGTGACACGAAGTGATTCGAGTTCGTTTGCCCCCCCATTTTCTTTAACGAACGATAACTTTTTGTGAAAATAACAAGTGCCCCGAACCCGGCCGAAACGACTCGAATTACACTTCGAGACCCGCCGACATGATCGCCACGATGCACAGAGCACCCTCGTAAATTTTCGGGCAAATCGGACGACGTTGTATTTTTTCACAATCAGGACCGAAACCCTAGGCCAAACAAAATGGTCGGATGCGAAGTGAAATTTTTTCGCTCGAAATTTTACGAGCATGTGCGGAACTTCTAGGCAATCATATCGGCAGGTGACACGAAGTGATTCGAGTTCGTTTGCCCCCCCATTTTCTTTAACGAACGATAACTTTTTGTGAAAATAACAAGTGCCCCGAACCCGGCCGAAACGACTCGAATTACACTTCGAGACCCGACGACATGATCGTCACGATGCACAGAGCACCCTCGTAAATTTTCGGGCAAATCGGACGACGTTGTATTTTTTCACAATCAGGACCGAAACCCTAGGCCGAACAAAATGGTCGGATGCGAAGCGAAATTTTTTCGCTCGAAATTTTACGAGCATGTGCGGAACTTCTAGGCAATCATATCGGCAGGTGACACGAAGTGATTCGAGTTCGTTTGCCCCCCCATTTTCTTTAACGAACGATAACTTTTTGTGAAAATAACAAGTGCCCCGAACCCGGCCGAAACGACTCGATTTACACTTCGAGACCCGCCGACATGATCGCCACGATGCACAGAGCACCCTCGTAAATTTTCGGGCAAATCGGACGACGTTGTATTTTTTCACAATCAGGACCGAAACCCTAGGCCGAACAAAATGGTCGGATGCGAAGT
This sequence comes from Corylus avellana, assembly GCF_965113065.1. Classification (NCBI taxonomy): domain Eukaryota; kingdom Viridiplantae; phylum Streptophyta; class Magnoliopsida; order Fagales; family Betulaceae; genus Corylus; species Corylus avellana. Next base: position 28,573,173 of record NC_142491.1, on the reverse strand, counting down.
GAAATTTTTTCGCTCGAAATTTTACGAGCATGTGCGGAACTTCTAGGCAATCATATCGGCAGGTGACACGAAGTGATTCGAGTTCGTTTGCCCCCCCATTTTCTTTAACGAACGATAACTTTTTGTGAAAATAACAAGTGCCCCGAACCCGGCCGAAACGACTCGAATTACACTTCGAGACCCGCCGACATGATCGCCACGATGCACAGAGCACCCTCGTAAATTTTCGGGACGTTTCATTTTTTCACAACCAGGACCGAAACCCTAGGCCGAACAAAATGGTCGGATGCGAAGTGAAATTTTTTCGCTCGAAATTTTACGAGCTTGTGCAGAACTTCTAGGCAATCATATCGGCAGGTGACACGAAGTGATTCGAGTTTGTTTGCCCCCCCATTTTCTTTAACGAACGATAACTTTTTGTGAAAATAACAAGTGCCCCGAACCCGGCCGAAACGACTCGAATTACACTTCGAGACCCGCCGACATGATCGCCACGATGCACAGAGCACCCTCGTAAATTTTCGGGCAAATCGGACGACGTTGTATTTTTTCACAATCAGGACCGAAACCCTAGGCCGAACAAAATGGTCGGATGCGAAGTGAAATTTTTTCGCTCGAAATTTTACGAGCATGTGCGGAACTTCTAGGCAATCATATCGGCAGGTGACACGAAGTGATTCGAGTTCGTTTGCCCCCCCATTTTCTTTAACGAACGATAACTTTTTGTGAAAATAACATGTGCCCCGAACCCGGCCGAAATGACTCGAATTACACTTCGAGACCCGCCGACATGATCGCCACGATGCACAGAGCACCCTCGTAAATTTTCGGGACGTTTCATTTTTTCACAACCTGGACCGAAACCCTAGGCCGAACAAAATGGTCGGATGCGAAGTGAAATTTTTTCGCTCGAAATTTTACGAGCTTGTGCAGAGCTTCTAGGCAATCATATCGGCAGGTGACACGAAGTGATTCGAGTTCGTTTGCCCCCCCATTTTCTTTAACGAACGATAACTTTTTGTGAAAATAACAAGTGCCCCGAACCCGGCCGAAACGACTCGAATTACACTTCGAGACCCGCCGACATGATCGCCACGATGCACAGAGCACCCTCGTAAATTTTCGGGCAAATCGGACGACGTTGTATTTTTTCACAATCAGGACCGAAACCCTAGGCCAAACAAAATGGTCGGATGCGAAGTGAAATTTTTTCGCTCGAAATTTTACGAGCATGTGCGGAACTTCTAGGCAATCATATCGGCAGGTGACACGAAGTGATTCGAGTTCGTTTGCCCCCCCATTTTCTTTAACGAACGATAACTTTTTGTGAAAATAACATGTGCCCCGAACCCGGCCGAAACGACTCGAATTACACTTCGAGACCCGCCGACATGATCGCCACGATGCACAGAGCACCCTCGTAAATTTTCGGGACGTTTCATTTTTTCACAACCTGGACCGAAACCCTAGGCCGAACAAAATGGTCGGATGCGAAGTGAAATTTTTTCGCTCGAAATTTTACGAGCTTGTGCAGAACTTCTAGGCAATCATATCGGCAGGTGACACGAAGTGATTCGAGTTCGTTTGCCCCCCCATTTTCTTTAACGAACGATAACTTTTTGTGAAAATAACAAGTGCCCCGATCCCGGCCGAAACGACTCGAATTACACTTCGAGACTCGCCGACATGATCGCCACGATGCACAGAGCACCCTCGTAAATTTTCGGGACGTTTCATTTTTTCACAACCAGGACCGAAACCCTAGGCCGAACAAAATGGTCGGATGCGAAGTGAAATTTTTTCGCTCGAAATTTTACGAGCATGTGCGGAACTTCTAGGCAATCATATCGGCAGGTGACACGAAGTGATTCGAGTTCGTTTGCCCCCCCATTTTCTTTAACGAACGATAACTTTTTGTGAAAATAACAAGTGCCCCGAACCCGGCCGAAACGACTCGAATTACACTTCGAGACCCGCCGACATGATCGCCACGATGCACAGAGCACCCTCGTAAATTTTCGGGACGTTTCATTTTTTCACAACCAGGACCGAAACCCTAGGCCGAACAAAATGGTCGGATGCGAAGTGAAATTTTTTCGCTCGAAATTTTACGAGCTTGTGCAGAACTTCTAGGCAATCATATCGGCAGGTGACACGAAGTGATTCGAGTTCGTTTGCCCCCCCATTTTCTTTAACGAACGATAACTTTTTGTGAAAATAACAAGTGCCCCGATCCCGGCCGAAACGACTCGAATTACACTTCGAGACTCGCCGACATGATCGCCACGATGCACAGAGCACCCTCGTAAATTTTCGGGATGTTTCATTTTTTCACAACCAGGACCGAAACCCTAGGCCGAACAAAATGGTCGGATGCGAAGTGAAATTTTTTCGCTCGAAATTTTACGAGCATGTGCGGAACTTCTAGGCAATCATATCGGCAGGTGACACGAAGTGATTCGAGTTCGTTTGCCCCCCCATTTTCTTTAACGAACGATAACTTTTTGTGAAAATAACAAGTGCCCCGAACCCGGCCGAAACGACTCGAATTACACTTCGAGACCCGCCGACATGATCGCCACGATGCACAGAGCACCCTCGTAAATTTTCGGGCAAATCGGACGACGTTGTATTTTTTCACAATCAGGACCGAAACCCTAGGCCAAACAAAATGGTCGGATGCGAAGTGAAATTTTTTCGCTCGAAATTTTACAAGCATGTGCGGAACTTCTAGGCAATCATATCGGCAGGTGACACGAAGTGATTCGAGTTCGTTTGCCCCCCCATTTTCTTTAACGAACGATAACTTTTTGTGAAAATAACAAGTGCCCCGATCCCGGCCGAAATGACTCGAATTACACTTCGAGACTCGCCGACATGATCGCCACGATGCACAGAGCACCCTCGTAAATTTTCGGGACGTTTCATTTTTTCACAACCAGGACCGAAACCCTAGGCCGAACAAAATGGTCGGATGCGAGGTGAAATTTTTTCGCTCGAAATTTTACGAGCTTGTGCAGAACTTCTAGGCAATCATATCGGCAGGTGACACGAAGTGATTCGAGTTCGTTTGCCCCCCCATTTTCTTTAACGAACGATAACTTTTTGTGAAAATAACAAGTGCCCCGATCCCGGCCGAAACGACTCGAATTACACTTCGAGACCCGCCGACATGATCGCCACGATGCACAGAGCACCCTCGTAAATTTTTGGGACGTTTCATTTTTTCACAACCAGGACCGAAACCCTAGGCCGAACAAAATGGTCGGATGCGAAGTGAAATTTTTTCGCTCGAAATTTTACGAGCTTGTGCAGAACTTCTAGGCAATCTTATCGGCAGGTGACACGAAGTGATTCGAGTTCGTTTGCCCCCCCATTTTCTTTAACGAACGATAACTTTTTGTGAAAATAACAAGTGCCCCGATCCCGGCCGAAACGACTCGAATTACACTTCGAGACTCGCCGACATGATCGCCACGATGCACAGAGCACCCTCGTAAATTTTCGGGACGTTTCATTTTTTCACAACCAGGACCGAAACCCTAGGCCGAACAAAATGGTCGGATGCGAAGTGAAATTTTTTCGCTCGAAATTTTACGAGCATGTGCGGAACTTCTAGGCAATCATATCGGCAGGTGACACGAAGTGATTCGAGTTCGTTTGCCCCCCCATTTTCTTTAACGAACGATAACTTTTTGTGAAAATAACAAGTGCCCCGAACCCGGCCGAAACGACTCGAATTACACTTCGAGACCCGCCGACATGATCGCCACGATGCACAGAGCACCCTCGTAAATTTTCGGGACGTTTCATTTTTTCACAACCAGGACCGAAACCCTAGGCCGAACAAAATGGTCGGATGCGAAGTGAAATTTTTTCGCTCGAAATTTTACGAGCTTGTGCAGAACTTCTAGGCAATCATATCGGCAGGTGACACGAAGTGATTCGAGTTCGTTTGCCCCCCCATTTTCTTTAACGAACGATAACTTTTTGTGAAAATAACAAGTGCCCCGATCCCGGCCGAAACGACTCGAATTACACTTCGAGACTCGCCGACATGATCGCCACGATGCACAGAGCACCCTCGTAAATTTTCGGGATGTTTCATTTTTTCACAACCAGGACCGAAACCCTAGGCCGAACAAAATGGTCGGATGCGAAGTGAAATTTTTTCGCTCGAAATTTTACGAGCATGTGCGGAACTTCTAGGCAATCATATCGGCAGGTGACACGAAGTGATTCGAGTTCGTTTGCCCCCCCATTTTCTTTAACGAACGATAACTTTTTGTGAAAATAACAAGTGCCCCGAACCCGGCCGAAACGACTCGATTTACACTTCGAGACCCGCCGACATGATCGCCACGATGCACAGAGCACCCTCGTAAATTTTCGGGCAAATCGGACGACGTTGTATTTTTTCACAATCAGGACCGAAACCCTAGGCCGAACAAAATGGTCGGATGCGAAGCGAAATTTTTTCGCTCGAAATTTTACGAGCATGTGCGGAACTTCTAGGCAATCATATCGGCAGGTGACACGAAGTGATTCGAGTTCGTTTGCCCCCCCATTTTCTTTAACGAACGATAACTTTTTGTGAAAATAACAAGTGCCCCGAACCCGGCCGAAACGACTCGAATTACACTTCGAGACCCGCCGACATGATCGCCACGATGCACAGAGCACCCTCGTAAATTTTCGGGACGTTTCATTTTTTCACAACCAGGACCGAAACCCTAGGCCGAACAAAATGGTCGGATGCGAAGTGAAATTTTTTCGCTCGAAATTTTACGAGCTTGTGCAGAACTTCTAGGCAATCATATCGGCAGGTGACACGAAGTGATTCGAGTTCGTTTGCCCCCCCATTTTCTTTAACGAACGATAACTTTTTGTGAAAATAACAAGTGCCCCGATCCCGGCCGAAACGACTCGAATTACACTTCGAGACTCGCCGACATGATCGCCACGATGCACAGAGCACCCTCGTAAATTTTCGGGCAAATCGGACGACGTTGTATTTTTTCACAATCAGGACCGAAACCCTAGGCCGAACAAAATGGTCGGATGCGAAGTGAAATTTTTTCGCTCGAAATTTTACGAGCATGTGCGGAACTTCTAGGCAATCATATCGGCAGGTGACACGAAGTGATTCGAGTTCGTTTGCCCCCCCATTTTCTTTAACGAACGATAACTTTTTGTGAAAATAACAAGTGCCCCGAACCCGGCCGAAACGACTCGAATTACACTTCGAGACCCGCCGACATGATCGCCACGATGCACAGAGCACCCTCGTAAATTTTCGGGACGTTTCATTTTTTCACAACCAGGACCGAAACCCTAGGCCGAACAAAATGGTCGGATGCGAAGTGAAATTTTTTCGCTCGAAATTTTACGAGCTTGTGCAGAACTTCTAGGCAATCATATCGGCAGGTGACACGAAGTGATTCGAGTTCGTTTGCCCCCCCATTTTCTTTAACGAACGATAACTTTTTGTGAAAATAACAAGTGCCCCGAACCCGGCCGAAACGACTCGAATTACACTTCGAGACCCGACGACATGATCGCCACGATGCACAGAGCACCCTCGTAAATTTTTGGGCAAATCGGACGACGTTGTATTTTTTCACAATCAGGACCGAAACCCTAGGCCGAACAAAATGGTCGGATGCGAAGCGAAATTTTTTCGCTCGAAATTTTACGAGCATGTGCGGAACTTCTAGGCAATCATATCGGCAGGTGACACGAAGTGATTCGAGTTCGTTTGCCCCCCCATTTTCTTTAACGAACGATAACTTTTTGTGAAAATAACAAGTGCCCCGAACCCGGCCGAAACGACTCGAATTACACTTCGAGACCCGCCGACATGATCGCCACGATGCACAGAGCACCCTCGTAAATTTTCGGGACGTTTCATTTTTTCACAACCAGGACCGAAACCCTAGGCCGAACAAAATGGTCGGATGCGAAGTGAAATTTTTTCGCTCGAAATTTTACGAGCTTGTGCAGAACTTCTAGGCAATCATATCGGCAGGTGACACGAAGTGATTCGAGTTTGTTTGCCCCCCCATTTTCTTTAACGAACGATAACTTTTTGTGAAAATAACAAGTGCCCCGAACCCGGCCGAAACGACTCGAATTACACTTCGAGACCCGCCGACATGATCGCCACGATGCACAGAGCACCCTCGTAAATTTTCGGGCAAATCGGACGACGTTGTATTTTTTCACAATCAGGACCGAAACCCTAGGCCGAACAAAATGGTCGGATGCGAAGTGAAATTTTTTCGCTCGAAATTTTACGAGCATGTGCGGAACTTCTAGGCAATCATATCGGCAGGTGACACGAAGTGATTCGAGTTCGTTTGCCCCCCCATTTTCTTTAACGAACGATAACTTTTTGTGAAAATAACATGTGCCCCGAACCCGGCCGAAATGACTCGAATTACACTTCGAGACCCGCCGACATGATCGCCACGATGCACAGAGCACCCTCGTAAATTTTCGGGACGTTTCATTTTTTCACAACCTGGACCGAAACCCTAGGCCGAACAAAATGGTCGGATGCGAAGTGAAATTTTTTCGCTCGAAATTTTACGAGCTTGTGCAGAGCTTCTAGGCAATCATATCGGCAGGTGACACGAAGTGATTCGAGTTCGTTTCCCCCCCATTTTCTTTAACGAACGATAACTTTTTGTGAAAATAACAAGTGCCCCGAACCCGGCCGAAACGACTCGAATTACACTTCGAGACCCGCCGACATGATCGCCACGATGCACAGAGCACCCTCGTAAATTTTCGGGCAAATCGGACGACGTTGTATTTTTTCACAATCAGGACCGAAACCCTAGGCCAAACAAAATGGTCGGATGCGAAGTGAAATTTTTTCGCTCGAAATTTTACGAGCATGTGCGGAACTTCTAGGCAATCATATCGGCAGGTGACACGAAGTGATTCGAGTTCGTTTGCCCCCCCATTTTCTTTAACGAACGATAACTTTTTGTGAAAATAACATGTGCCCCGAACCCGGCCGAAACGACTCGAATTACACTTCGAGACCCGCCGACATGATCGCCACGATGCACAGAGCACCCTCGTAAATTTTCGGGACGTTTCATTTTTTCACAACCTGGACCGAAACCCTAGGCCGAACAAAATGGTCGGATGCGAAGTGAAATTTTTTCGCTCGAAATTTTACGAGCTTGTGCAGAACTTCTAGGCAATCATATCGGCAGGTGACACGAAGTGATTCGAGTTCGTTTGCCCCCCCATTTTCTTTAACGAACGATAACTTTTTGTGAAAATAACAAGTGCCCCGATCCCGGCCGAAACGACTCGAATTACACTTCGAGACTCGCCGACATGATCGCCACGATGCACAGAGCACCCTCGTAAATTTTCGGGACGTTTCATTTTTTCACAACCAGGACCGAAACCCTAGGCCGAACAAAATGGTCGGATGCGAAGTGAAATTTTTTCGCTCGAAATTTTACGAGCATGTGCGGAACTTCTAGGCAATCATATCGGCAGGTGACACGAAGTGATTCGAGTTCGTTTGCCCCCCCATTTTCTTTAACGAACGATAACTTTTTGTGAAAATAACAAGTGCCCCGAACCCGGCCGAAACGACTCGAATTACACTTCGAGACCCGCCGACATGATCGCCACGATGCACAGAGCACCCTCGTAAATTTTCGGGACGTTTCATTTTTTCACAACCAGGACCGAAACCCTAGGCCGAACAAAATGGTCGGATGCGAAGTGAAATTTTTTCGCTCGAAATTTTACGAGCTTGTGCAGAACTTCTAGGCAATCATATCGGCAGGTGACACGAAGTGATTCGAGTTCGTTTGCCCCCCCATTTTCTTTAACGAACGATAACTTTTTGTGAAAATAACAAGTGCCCCGATCCCGGCCGAAACGACTCGAATTACACTTCGAGACTCGCCGACATGATCGCCACGATGCACAGAGCACCCTCGTAAATTTTCGGGATGTTTCATTTTTTCACAACCAGGACCGAAACCCTAGGCCGAACAAAATGGTCGGATGCGAAGTGAAATTTTTTCGCTCGAAATTTTACGAGCATGTGCGGAACTTCTAGGCAATCATATCGGCAGGTGACACGAAGTGATTCGAGTTCGTTTGCCCCCCCATTTTCTTTAACGAACGATAACTTTTTGTGAAAATAACATGTGCCCCGAACCCGGCCGAAATGACTCGAATTACACTTCGAGACCCGCCGACATGATCGCCACGATGCACAGAGCACCCTCGTAAATTTTCGGGACGTTTCATTTTTTCACAACCTGGACCGAAACCCTAGGCCGAACAAAATGGTCGGATGCGAAGTGAAATTTTTTCGCTCGAAATTTTACGAGCTTGTGCAGAGCTTCTAGGCAATCATATCGGCAGGTGACACGAAGTGATTCGAGTTCGTTTCCCCCCCATTTTCTTTAACGAACGATAACTTTTTGTGAAAATAACAAGTGCCCCGAACCCGGCCGAAACGACTCGAATTACACTTCGAGACCCGCCGACATGATCGCCACGATGCACAGAGCACCCTCGTAAATTTTCGGGCAAATCGGACGACGTTGTATTTTTTCACAATCAGGACCGAAACCCTAGGCCAAACAAAATGGTCGGATGCGAAGTGAAATTTTTTCGCTCGAAATTTTACGAGCATGTGCGGAACTTCTAGGCAATCATATCGGCAGGTGACACGAAGTGATTCGAGTTCGTTTGCCCCCCCATTTTCTTTAACGAACGATAACTTTTTGTGAAAATAACATGTGCCCCGAACCCGGCCGAAACGACTCGAATTACACTTCGAGACCCGCCGACATGATCGCCACGATGCACAGAGCACCCTCGTAAATTTTCGGGACGTTTCATTTTTTCACAACCTGGACCGAAACCCTAGGCCGAACAAAATGGTCGGATGCGAAGTGAAATTTTTTCGCTCGAAATTTTACGAGCTTGTGCAGAACTTCTAGGCAATCATATCGGCAGGTGACACGAAGTGATTCGAGTTCGTTTGCCCCCCCATTTTCTTTAACGAACGATAACTTTTTGTGAAAATAACAAGTGCCCCGATCCCGGCCGAAACGACTCGAATTACACTTCGAGACTCGCCGACATGATCGCCACGATGCACAGAGCACCCTCGTAAATTTTCGGGACGTTTCATTTTTTCACAACCAGGACCGAAACCCTAGGCCGAACAAAATGGTCGGATGCGAAGTGAAATTTTTTCGCTCGAAATTTTACGAGCATGTGCGGAACTTCTAGGCAATCATATCGGCAGGTGACACGAAGTGATTCGAGTTCGTTTGCCCCCCCATTTTCTTTAACGAACGATAACTTTTTGTGAAAATAACAAGTGCCCCGAACCCGGCCGAAACGACTCGAATTACACTTCGAGACCCGCCGACATGATCGCCACGATGCACAGAGCACCCTCGTAAATTTTCGGGACGTTTCATTTTTTCACAACCAGGACCGAAACCCTAGGCCGAACAAAATGGTCGGATGCGAAGTGAAATTTTTTCGCTCGAAATTTTACGAGCTTGTGCAGAACTTCTAGGCAATCATATCGGCAGGTGACACGAAGTGATTCGAGTTCGTTTGCCCCCCCATTTTCTTTAACGAACGATAACTTTTTGTGAAAATAACAAGTGCCCCGATCCCGGCCGAAACGACTCGAATTACACTTCGAGACTCGCCGACATGATCGCCACGATGCACAGAGCACCCTCGTAAATTTTCGGGATGTTTCATTTTTTCACAACCAGGACCGAAACCCTAGGCCGAACAAAATGGTCGGATGCGAAGTGAAATTTTTTCGCTCGAAATTTTACGAGCATGTGCGGAACTTCTAGGCAATCATATCGGCAGGTGACACGAAGTGATTCGAGTTCGTTTGCCCCCCCATTTTCTTTAACGAACGATAACTTTTTGTGAAAATAACAAGTGCCCCGAACCCGGCCGAAACGACTCGAATTACACTTCGAGACCCGCCGACATGATCGCCACGATGCACAGAGCACCCTCGTAAATTTTCGGGCAAATCGGACGACGTTGTATTTTTTCACAATCAGGACCGAAACCCTAGGCCAAACAAAATGGTCGGATGCGAAGTGAAATTTTTTCGCTCGAAATTTTACAAGCATGTGCGGAACTTCTAGGCAATCATATCGGCAGGTGACACGAAGTGATTCGAGTTCGTTTGCCCCCCCATTTTCTTTAACGAACGATAACTTTTTGTGAAAATAACAAGTGCCCCGATCCCGGCCGAAACGACTCGAATTACACTTCGAGACTCGCCGACATGATCGCCACGATGCACAGAGCACCCTCGTAAATTTTCGGGACGTTTCATTTTTTCACAACCAGGACCGAAACCCTAGGCCGAACAAAATGGTCGGATGCGAGGTGAAATTTTTTCGCTCGAAATTTTACGAGCTTGTGCAGAACTTCTAGGCAATCATATCGGCAGGTGACACGAAGTGATTCGAGTTCGTTTGCCCCCCCATTTTCTTTAACGAACGATAACTTTTTGTGAAAATAACAAGTGCCCCGATCCCGGCCGAAACGACTCGAATTACACTTCGAGACCCGCCGACATGATCGCCACGATGCACAGAGCACCCTCGTAAATTTTTGGGACGTTTCATTTTTTCACAACCAGGACCGAAACCCTAGGCCGAACAAAATGGTCGGATGCGAAGTGAAATTTTTTCGCTCGAAATTTTACGAGCTTGTGCAGAACTTCTAGGCAATCATATCGCCAGGTGACACGAAGTGATTCGAGTTCGTTTGCCCCCCCATTTTCTTTAACGAACGATAACTTTTTGTGAAAATAACAAGTGCCCCGATCCCGGCCGAAACGACTCGAATTACACTTCGAGACTCGCCGACATGATCGCCACGATGCACAGAGCACCCTCGTAAATTTTCGGGACGTTTCATTTTTTCACAACCAGGACCGAAACCCTAGGCCGAACAAAATGGTCGGATGCGAGGTGAAATTTTTTCGCTCGAAATTTTACGAGCTTGTGCAGAACTTCTAGGCAATCATATCGGCAGGTGACACGAAGTGATTCGAGTTCGTTTGCCCCCCCATTTTCTTTAACGAACGATAACTTTTTGTGAAAATAACAAGTGCCCCGATCCCGGCCGAAACGACTTGAATTACACTTCGAGACCCGCCGACATGATCGCCACGATGCACAGAGCACCCTCGTAAATTTTTGGGACGTTTCATTTTTTCACAACCAGGACCGAAACCCTAGGCCGAACAAAATGGTCGGATGCGAAGTGAAATTTTTTCGCTCGAAATTTTACGAGCTTGTGCAGAACTTCTAGGCAATCTTATCGGCAGGTGACACGAAGTGATTCGAGTTCGTTTGCCCCCCCATTTTCTTTAACGAACGATAACTTTTTGTGAAAATAACAAGTGCCCCGATCTCGGCCGAAACGACTCGAATTACACTTCGAGACTCGCCGACATGATCGCCACGATGCACAGAGCACCCTCGTAAATTTTCGGGACGTTTCATTTTTTCACAACCAGGACCGAAACCCTAGGCCGAACAAAATGGTCGGATGCGAAGTGAAATTTTTTCGCTCGAAATTTTACGAGCATGTGCGGAACTTCTAGGCAATCATATCGGCAGGTGACACGAAGTGATTCGAGTTCGTTTGCCCCCCCATTTTCTTTAACGAACGATAACTTTTTGTGAAAATAACAAGTGCCCCGAACCCGGCCGAAACGACTCGAATTACACTTCGAGACCCGCCGACATGATCGCCACGATGCACAGAGCACCCTCGTAAATTTTCGGGACGTTTCATTTTTTCACAACCAGGACCGAAACCCTAGGCCGAACAAAATGGTCGGATGCGAAGTGAAATTTTTTCGCTCGAAATTTTACGAGCTTGTGCAGAACTTCTAGGCAATCATATCGGCAGGTGACACGAAGTGATTCGAGTTCGTTTGCCCCCCCATTTTCTTTAACGAACGATAACTTTTTGTGAAAATAACAAGTGGCCCGATCCCGGCCGAAACGACTCGAATTACACTTCGAGACTCGCCGACATGATCGCCACGATGCACAGAGCACCCTCGTAAATTTTCGGGATGTTTCATTTTTTCACAACCAGGACCGAAACCCTAGGCCGAACAAAATGGTCGGATGCGAAGTGAAATTTTTTCGCTCGAAATTTTACGAGCATGTGCGGAACTTCTAGGCAATCATATCGGCAGGTGACACGAAGTGATTCGAGTTCGTTTGCCCCCCCATTTTCTTTAACGAACGATAACTTTTTGTGAAAATAACAAGTGCCCCGAACCCGGCCGAAACGACTCGAATTACACTTCGAGACCCGCCGACATGATCGCCACGATGCACAGAGCACCCTCGTAAATTTTCGGGCAAATCGGACGACGTTGTATTTTTTCACAATCAGGACCGAAACCCTAGGCCAAACAAAATGGTCGGATGCGAAGTGAAATTTTTTCGCTCGAAATTTTACGAGCTTGTGCAGAACTTCTAGGCAATCATATCGGCAGGTGACACGAAGTGATTCGAGTTCGTTTGCCCCCCCATTTTCTTTAACGAACGATAACTTTTTGTGAAAATAACAAGTGCCCCGATCCCGGCCGAAACGACTCGAATTACACTTCGAGACTCGCCGACATGATCGCCACGATGCACAGAGCACCCTCGTAAATTTTCGGGACGTTTCATTTTTTCACAACCAGGACCGAAACCCTAGGCCGAACAAAATGGTCGGATGCGAGGTGAAATTTTTTCGCTCGAAATTTTACGAGCTTGTGCAGAACTTCTAGGCAATCATATCGGCAGGTGACACGAAGTGATTCGAGTTCGTTTGCCCCCCCATTTTCTTTAACGAACGATAACTTTTTGTGAAAATAACAAGTGCCCCGATCCCGGCCGAAACGACTCGAATTACACTTCGAGACCCGCCGACATGATCGCCACGATGCACAGAGCACCCTCGTAAATTTTTGGGACGTTTCATTTTTTCACAACCAGGACCGAAACCCTAGGCCGAACAAAATGGTCGGATGCGAAGTGAAATTTTTTCGCTCGAAATTTTACGAGCTTGTGCAGAACTTCTAGGCAATCTTATCGGCAGGTGACACGAAGTGATTCGAGTTCGTTTGCCCCCCCATTTTCTTTAACGAACGATAACTTTTTGTGAAAATAACAAGTGCCCCGATCCCGGCCGAAACGACTCGAATTACACTTCGAGACTCGCCGACATGATCGCCACGATGCACAGAGCACCCTCGTAAATTTTCGGGACGTTTCATTTTTTCACAACCAGGACCGAAACCCTAGGCCGAACAAAATGGTCGGATGCGAAGTGAAATTTTTTCGCTCGAAATTTTACGAGCATGTGCGGAACTTCTAGGCAATCATATCGGCAGGTGACACGAAGTGATTCGAGTTCGTTTGCCCCCCCATTTTCTTTAACGAACGATAACTTTTTGTGAAAATAACAAGTGCCCCGAACCCGGCCGAAACGACTCGAATTACACTTCGAGACCCGCCGACATGATCGCCACGATGCACAGAGCACCCTCGTAAATTTTCGGGACGTTTCATTTTTTCACAACCAGGACCGAAACCCTAGGCCGAACAAAATGGTCGGATGCGAAGTGAAATTTTTTCGCTCGAAATTTTACGAGCTTGTGCAGAACTTCTAGGCAATCATATCGGCAGGTGACACGAAGTGATTCGAGTTCGTTTGCCCCCCCATTTTCTTTAACGAACGATAACTTTTTGTGAAAATAACAAGTGGCCCGATCCCGGCCGAAACGACTCGAATTACACTTCGAGACTCGCCGACATGATCGCCACGATGCACAGAGCACCCTCGTAAATTTTCGGGATGTTTCATTTTTTCACAACCAGGACCGAAACCCTAGGCCGAACAAAATGGTCGGATGCGAAGTGAAATTTTTTCGCTCGAAATTTTACGAGCATGTGCGGAACTTCTAGGCAATCATATCGGCAGGTGACACGAAGTGATTCGAGTTCGTTTGCCCCCCCATTTTCTTTAACGAACGATAACTTTTTGTGAAAATAACAAGTGCCCCGAACCCGGCCGAAACGACTCGAATTACACTTCGAGACCCGCCGACATGATCGCCACGATGCACAGAGCACCCTCGTAAATTTTCGGGCAAATCGGACGACGTTGTATTTTTTCACAATCAGGACCGAAACCCTAGGCCAAACAAAATGGTCGGATGCGAAGTGAAATTTTTTCGCTCGAAATTTTACGAGCTTGTGCAGAACTTCTAGGCAATCATATCGGCAGGTGACACGAAGTGATTCGAGTTCGTTTGCCCCCCCATTTTCTTTAACGAACGATAACTTTTTGTGAAAATAACAAGTGCCCCGATCCCGGCCGAAACGACTCGAATTACACTTCGAGACTCGCCGACATGATCGCCACGATGCACAGAGCACCCTCGTAAATTTTCGGGACGTTTCATTTTTTCACAACCAGGACCGAAACCCTAGGCCGAACAAAATGGTCGGATGCGAGGTGAAATTTTTTCGCTCGAAATTTTACGAGCTTGTGCAGAACTTCTAGGCAATCATATCGGCAGGTGACACGAAGTGATTCGAGTTCGTTTGCCCCCCCATTTTCTTTAACGAACGATAACTTTTTGTGAAAATAACAAGTGCCCCGATCCCGGCCGAAACGACTCGAATTACACTTCGAGACCCGCCGACATGATCGCCACGATGCACAGAGCACCCTCGTAAATTTTTGGGACGTTTCATTTTTTCACAACCAGGACCGAAACCCTAGGCCGAACAAAATGGTCGGATGCGAAGTGAAATTTTTTCGCTCGAAATTTTACGAGCTTGTGCAGAACTTCTAGGCAATCTTATCGGCAGGTGACACGAAGTGATTCGAGTTCGTTTGCCCCCCCATTTTCTTTAACGAACGATAACTTTTTGTGAAAATAACAAGTGCCCCGATCCCGGCCGAAACGACTCGAATTACACTTCGAGACTCGCCGACATGATCGCCACGATGCACAGAGCACCCTCGTAAATTTTCGGGACGTTTCATTTTTTCACAACCAGGACCGAAACCCTAGGCCGAACAAAATGGTCGGATGCGAAGTGAAATTTTTTCGCTCGAAATTTTACGAGCATGTGCGGAACTTCTAGGCAATCATATCGGCAGGTGACACGAAGTGATTCGAGTTCGTTTGCCCCCCCATTTTCTTTAACGAACGATAACTTTTTGTGAAAATAACAAGTGCCCCGAACCCGGCCGAAACGACTCGAATTACACTTCGAGACCCGCCGACATGATCGCCACGATGCACAGAGCACCCTCGTAAATTTTCGGGACGTTTCATTTTTTCACAACCAGGACGGAAACCCTAGGCCGAACAAAATGGTCGGATGCGAAGTGAAATTTTTTCGCTCGAAATTTTACGAGCTTGTGCAGAACTTCTAGGCAATCATATCGGCAGGTGACACGAAGTGATTCGAGTTCGTTTGCCCCCCCATTTTCTTTAACGAACGATAACTTTTTGTGAAAATAACAAGTGGCCCGATCCCGGCCGAAACGACTCGAATTACACTTCGAGACTCGCCGACATGATCGCCACGATGCACAGAGCACCCTCGTAAATTTTCGGGATGTTTCATTTTTTCACAACCAGGACCGAAACCCTCGGCCGAACAAAATGGTCGGATGCGAAGTGAAATTTTTTCGCTCGAAATTTTACGAGCATGTGCGGAACTTCTAGGCAATCATATCGGCAGGTGACACGAAGTGATTCGAGTTCGTTTGCCCCCCCATTTTCTTTAACGAACGATAACTTTTTGTGAAAATAACAAGTGCCCCGAACCCGGCCGAAACGACTCGAATTACACTTCGAGACCCGCCGACATGATCGCCACGATGCACAGAGCACCCTCGTAAATTTTCGGGCAAATCGGACGACGTTGTATTTTTTCACAATCAGGACCGAAACCCTAGGCCAAACAAAATGGTCGGATGCGAAGTGAAATTTTTTCGCTCGAAATTTTACGAGCTTGTGCAGAACTTCTAGGCAATCATATCGGCAGGTGACACGAAGTGATTCGAGTTCGTTTGCCCCCCCATTTTCTTTAACGAACGATAACTTTTTGTGAAAATAACAAGTGCCCCGATCCCGGCCGAAACGACTCGAATTACACTTCGAGACTCGCCGACATGATCGCCACGATGCACAGAGCACCCTCGTAAATTTTCGGGACGTTTCATTTTTTCACAACCAGGACCGAAACCCTAGGCCGAACAAAATGGTCGGATGCGAAGTGAAATTTTTTCGCTCGAAATTTTACGAGCATGTGCGGAACTTCTAGGCAATCATATCGGCAGGTGACACGAAGTGATTCGAGTTCGTTTGCCCCCCCATTTTCTTTAACGAACGATAACTTTTTGTGAAAATAACAAGTGCCCCGAACCCGGCCGAAACGACTCGAATTACACTTCGAGACCCGCCGACATGATCGCCACGATGCACAGAGCACCCTCGTAAATTTTCGGGACGTTTCATTTTTTCACAACCAGGACCGAAACCCTAGGCCGAACAAAATGGTCGGATGCGAGGTGAAATTTTTTCGCTCGAAATTTTACGAGCTTGTGCAGAACTTCTAGGCAATCATATCGGCAGGTGACACGAAGTGATTCGAGTTCGTTTGCCCCCCCATTTTCTTTAACGAACGATAACTTTTTGTGAAAATAACAAGTGCCCCGATCCCGGCCGAAACGACTCGAATTACACTTCGAGACTCGCCGACATGATCGCCACGATGCACAGAGCACCCTCGTAAATTTTCGGGATGTTTCATTTTTTCACAACCAGGACCGAAACCCTAGGCCGAACAAAATGGTCGGATGCGAAGTGAAATTTTTTCGCTCGAAATTTTACGAGCATGTGCGGAACTTCTAGGCAATCATATCGGCAGGTGACACGAAGTGATTCGAGTTCGTTTGCCCCCCCATTTTCTTTAACGAACGATAACTTTTTGTGAAAATAACAAGTGCCCCGAACCCGGCCGAAACGACTCGAGTTACACTTCGAGACCCGCCGACATGATCGCCACGATGCACAGAGCACCCTCGTAAATTTTCGGGCAAATCGGACGACGTTGTATTTTTTCACAATCAGGACCGAAACCCTAGGCCAAACAAAATGGTCGGATGCGAAGTGAAATTTTTTCGCTCGAAATTTTACAAGCATGTGCGGAACTTCTAGGCAATCATATCGGCAGGTGACACGAAGTGATTCGAGTTCGTTTGCCCCCCCATTTTCTTTAACGAACGATAACTTTTTGTGAAAATAACAAGTGCCCCGATCCCGGCCGAAACGACTCGAATTACACTTCGAGACTCGCCGACATGATCGCCACGATGCACAGAGCACCCTCGTAAATTTTCGGGACGTTTCATTTTTTCACAACCAGGACCGAAACCCTAGGGCGAACAAAATGGTCGTATGCGAGGTGAAATTTTTTCGCTCGAAATTTTACGAGCTTGTGCAGAACTTCTGGGCAATCATATCGGCAGGTGACACGAAGTGATTCGAGTTCGTTTGCCCCCCCATTTTCTTTAACGAACGATAACTTTTTGTGAAAATAACAAGTGCTCCGATCCCGGCCGAAACGACTCGAATTACACTTCGAGACCCGCCGACATGATCGCCACGATGCACAGAGCACCCTCGTAAATTTTTGGGACGTTTCATTTTTTCACAACCAGGACCGAAACCCTAGGCCGAACAAAATGGTCGGATGCGAAGTGAAATTTTTTCGCTCGAAATTTTACGAGCTTGTGCAGAACTTCTAGGCAATCATATCGGCAGGTGACACGAAGTGATTCGAGTTCGTTTGCCCCCCCATTTTCTTTAACGAACGATAACTTTTTGTGAAAATAACAAGTGCCCCGATCCCGGCCGAAACGACTCGAATTACACTTCGAGACTCGCCGACATGATCGCCACGATGCACAGAGCACCCTCGTAAATTTTCGGGACGTTTCATTTTTTCACAACCAGGACCGAAACCCTAGGCCGAACAAAATGGTCGGATGCGAGGTGAAATTTTTTCGCTCGAAATTTTACGAGCTTGTGCAGAACTTCTAGGCAATCATATCGGCAGGTGACACGAAGTGATTCGAGTTCGTTTGCCCCCCCATTTTCTTTAACGAACGATAACTTTTTGTGAAAATAACAAGTGCCCCGATCCCGGCCGAAACGACTCGAATTACACTTCGAGACCCGCCGACATGATCGCCACGATGCACAGAGCACCCTCGTAAATTTTTGGGACGTTTCATTTTTTCACAACCAGGACCGAAACCCTAGGCCGAAAAAAATGGTCGGATGCGAAGTGAAATTTTTTCGCTCGAAATTTTACGAGCTTGTGCAGAACTTCTAGGCAATCTTATCGGCAGGTGACACGAAGTGATTCGAGTTCGTTTGCCCCCCCATTTTCTTTAACGAACGATAACTTTTTGTGAAAATAACAAGTGCCCCGAACCCGGCCGAAACGACTCGAATTACACTTCGAGACCCGCCGACATGATCGCCACGATGCACAGAGCACCCTCGTAAATTTTCGGGACGTTTCATTTTTTCACAACCTGGACCGAAACCCTAGGCCGAACAAAATGGTCGGATGCGAAGTGAAATTTTTTCGCTCGAAATTTTACGAGCTTGTGCAGAACTTCTAGGCAATCATATCGGCAGGTGACACGAAGTGATTCGAGTTCGTTTGCCCCCCCATTTTCTTTAACGAACGATAACTTTTTGTGAAAATAACAAGTGCCCCGATCCCGGCCGAAACGACTCGAATTACACTTCGAGACTCGCCGACATGATCGCCACGATGCACAGAGCACCCTCGTAAATTTTCGGGACGTTTCATTTTTTCACAACCAGGACCGAAACCCTAGGCCGAACAAAATGGTCGGATGCGAGGTGAAATTTTTTCGCTCGAAATTTTACGAGCTTGTGCAGAACTTCTAGGCAATCATATCGGCAGGTGACACGAAGTGATTCGAGTTCGTTTGCCCCCCCATTTTCTTTAACGAACGATAACTTTTTGTGAAAATAACAAGTGCCCCGATCCCGGCCGAAACGACTCGAATTACACTTCGAGACCCGCCGACATGATCGCCACGATGCACAGAGCACCCTCGTAAATTTTTGGGACGTTTCATTTTTTCACAACCAGGACCGAAACCCTAGGCCGAACAAAATGGTCGGATGCGAAGTGAAATTTTTTCGCTCGAAATTTTACGAGCTTGTGCAGAACTTCTAGGCAATAATATCGGCAGGTGACACGAAGTGATTCGAGTTCGTTTGCCCCCCCATTTTCTTTAACGAACGATAACTTTTTGTGAAAATAACAAGTGCCCCGATCCCGGCCGAAACGACTCGAATTACACTTCGAGACTCGCCGACATGATCGCCACGATGCACAGAGCACCCTCGTAAATTTTCGGGACGTTTCATTTTTTCACAACCAGGACCGAAACCCTAGGCCGAACAAAATGGTCGGATGCGAAGTGAAATTTTTTCGCTCGAAATTTTACGAGCATGTGCGGAACTTCTAGGCAATCATATCGGCAGGTGACACGAAGTGATTCGAGTTCGTTTGCCCCCCCATTTTCTTTAACGAACGATAACTTTTTGTGAAAATAACAAGTGCCCCGAACCCGGCCGAAACGACTCGAATTACACTTCGAGACCCGCCGACATGATCGCCACGATGCACAGAGCACCCTCGTAAATTTTCGGGACGTTTCATTTTTTCACAACCAGGACCGAAACCCTAGGCCGAACAAAATGGTCGGATGCGAAGTGAAATTTTTTCGCTCGAAATTTTACGAGCTTGTGCAGAACTTCTAGGCAATCATATCGGCAGGTGACACGAAGTGATTCGAGTTCGTTTGCCCCCCCATTTTCTTTAACGAACGATAACTTTTTGTGAAAATAACAAGTGCCCCGATCCCGGCCGAAACGACTCGAATTACACTTCGAGACTCGCCGACATGATCGCCACGATGCACAGAGCACCCTCGTAAATTTTCGGGATGTTTCATTTTTTCACAACCAGGACCGAAACCCTAGGCCGAACAAAATGGTCGGATGCGAAGTGAAATTTTTTCGCTCGAAATTTTACGAGCATGTGCGGAACTTCTAGGCAATCATATCGGCAGGTGACACGAAGTGATTCGAGTTCGTTTGCCCCCCCATTTTCTTTAACGAACGATAACTTTTTGTGAAAATAACAAGTGCCCCGAACCCGGCCGAAACGACTCGAATTACACTTCGAGACCCGCCGACATGATCGCCACGATGCACAGAGCACCCTCGTAAATTTTCGGGCAAATCGGACGACGTTGTATTTTTTCACAATCAGGACCGAAACCCTAGGCCAAACAAAATGGTCGGATGCGAAGTGAAATTTTTTCGCTCGAAATTTTACAAGCATGTGCGGAACTTCTAGGCAATCATATCGGCAGGTGACACGAAGTGATTCGAGTTCGTTTGCCCCCCCATTTTCTTTAACGAACGATAACTTTTTGTGAAAATAACAAGTGCCCCGATCCCGGCCGAAACGACTCGAATTACACTTCGAGACTCGCCGACATGATCGCCACGATGCACAGAGCACCCTCGTAAATTTTCGGGACGTTTCATTTTTTCACAACCAGGACCGAAACCCTAGGCCGAACAAAATGGTCGGATGCGAGGTGAAATTTTTTCGCTCGAAATTTTACGAGCTTGTGCAGAACTTCTAGGCAATCATATCGGCAGGTGACACGAAGTGATTCGAGTTCGTTTGCCCCCCCATTTTCTTTAACGAACGATAACTTTTTGTGAAAATAACAAGTGCCCCGATCCCGGCCGAAACGACTCGAATTACACTTCGAGACTCGCCGACATGATCGCCACGATGCACAGAGCACCCTCGTAAATTTTCGGGATGTTTCATTTTTTCACAACCAGGACCGAAACCCTAGGCCGAACAAAATGGTCGGATGCGAAGTGAAATTTTTTCGCTCGAAATTTTACGAGCATGTGCGGAACTTCTAGGCAATCATATCGGCAGGTGACACGAAGTGATTCGAGTTCGTTTGCCCCCCCATTTTCTTTAACGAACGATAACTTTTTGTGAAAATAACAAGTGCCCCGAACCCGGCCGAAACGACTCGAATTACACTTCGAGACCCGCCGACATGATCGCCACGATGCACAGAGCACCCTCGTAAATTTTCGGGACGTTTCATTTTTTCACAACCAGGACCGAAACCCTAGGCCGAACAAAATGGTCGGATGCGAAGTGAAATTTTTTCGCTCGAAATTTTACGAGCTTGTGCAGAACTTCTAGGCAATCATATCGGCAGGTGACACGAAGTGATTCGAGTTCGTTTGCCCCCCCATTTTCTTTAACGAACGATAACTTTTTGTGAAAATAACAAGTGCTCCGATCCCGGCCGAAACGACTCGAATTACACTTCGAGACCCGCCGACATGATCGCCACGATGCACAGAGCACCCTCGTAAATTTTCGGGACGTTTCATTTTTTCACAACCAGGACCGAAACCCTAGGGCGAACAAAATGGTCGTATGCGAGGTGAAATTTTTTCGCTCGAAATTTTACGAGCTTGTGCAGAACTTCTGGGCAATCATATCGGCAGGTGACACGAAGTGATTCGAGTTCGTTTGCCCCCCCATTTTCTTTAACGAACGATAACTTTTTGTGAAAATAACAAGTGCTCCGATCCCGGCCGAAACGACTCGAATTACACTTCGAGACCCGCCGACATGATCGCCACGATGCACAGAGCACCCTCGTAAATTTTTGGGACGTTTCATTTTTTCACAACCAGGACCGAAACCCTAGGCCGAACAAAATGGTCGGATGCGAAGTGAAATTTTTTCGCTCGAAATTTTACGAGCTTGTGCAGAACTTCTAGGCAATCATATCGGCAGGTGACACGAAGTGATTCGAGTTCGTTTGCCCCCCCATTTTCTTTAACGAACGATAACTTTTTGTGAAAATAACAAGTGCCCCGATCCCGGCCGAAACGACTCGAATTACACTTCGAGACTCGCCGACATGATCGCCACGATGCACAGAGCACCCTCGTAAATTTTCGGGACGTTTCATTTTTTCACAACCAGGACCGAAACCCTAGGCCGAACAAAATGGTCGGATGCGAGGTGAAATTTTTTCGCTCGAAATTTTACGAGCTTGTGCAGAACTTCTAGGCAATCATATCGGCAGGTGACACGAAGTGATTCGAGTTCGTTTGCCCCCCCATTTTCTTTAACGAACGATAACTTTTTGTGAAAATAACAAGTGCCCCGATCCCGGCCGAAACGACTCGAATTACACTTCGAGACCCGCCGACATGATCGCCACGATGCACAGAGCACCCTCGTAAATTTTTGGGACGTTTCATTTTTTCACAACCAGGACCGAAACCCTAGGCCGAAAAAAATGGTCGGATGCGAAGTGAAATTTTTTCGCTCGAAATTTTACGAGCTTGTGCAGAACTTCTAGGCAATCTTATCGGCAGGTGACACGAAGTGATTCGAGTTCGTTTGCCCCCCCATTTTCTTTAACGAACGATAACTTTTTGTGAAAATAACAAGTGCCCCGAACCCGGCCGAAACGACTCGAATTACACTTCGAGACCCGCCGACATGATCGCCACGATGCACAGAGCACCCTCGTAAATTTTCGGGCAAATCGGACGACGTTGTATTTTTTCACAATCAGGACCGAAACCCTAGGCCGAACAAAATGGTCGGATGCGAAGTGAAATTTTTTCGCTCGAAATTTTACGAGCATGTGCGGAACTTCTAGGCAATCATATCGGCAGGTGACACGAAGTGATTCGAGTTCGTTTGCCCCCCCATTTTCTTTAACGAACGATAACTTTTTGTGAAAATAACAAGTGCCCCGAACCCGGCCGAAACGACTCGAATTACACTTCGAGACCCGCCGACATGATCGCCACGATGCACAGAGCACCCTCGTAAATTTTCGGGACGTTTCATTTTTTCACAACCTGGACCGAAACCCTAGGCCGAACAAAATGGTCGGATGCGAAGTGAAATTTTTTCGCTCGAAATTTTACGAGCTTGTGCAGAACTTCTAGGCAATCATATCGGCAGGTGACACGAAGTGATTCGAGTTCGTTTGCCCCCCCATTTTCTTTAACGAACGATAACTTTTTGTGAAAATAACAAGTGCCCCGATCCCGGCCGAAACGACTCGAATTACACTTCGAGACTCGCCGACATGATCGCCACGATGCACAGAGCACCCTCGTAAATTTTCGGGACGTTTCATTTTTTCACAACCAGGACCGAAACCCTAGGCCGAACAAAATGGTCGGATGCGAGGTGAAATTTTTTCGCTCGAAATTTTACGAGCTTGTGCAGAACTTCTAGGCAATCATATCGGCAGGTGACACGAAGTGATTCGAGTTCGTTTGCCCCCCCATTTTCTTTAACGAACGATAACTTTTTGTGAAAATAACAAGTGCCCCGATCCCGGCCGAAACGACTCGAATTACACTTCGAGACCCGCCGACATGATCGCCACGATGCACAGAGCACCCTCGTAAATTTTTGGGACGTTTCATTTTTTCACAACCAGGACCGAAACCCTAGGCCGAACAAAATGGTCGGATGCGAAGTGAAATTTTTTCGCTCGAAATTTTACGAGCTTGTGCAGAACTTCTAGGCAATAATATCGGCAGGTGACACGAAGTGATTCGAGTTCGTTTGCCCCCCCATTTTCTTTAACGAACGATAACTTTTTGTGAAAATAACAAGTGCCCCGATCCCGGCCGAAACGACTCGAATTACACTTCGAGACTCGCCGACATGATCGCCACGATGCACAGAGCACCCTCGTAAATTTTCGGGACGTTTCATTTTTTCACAACCAGGACCGAAACCCTAGGCCGAACAAAATGGTCGGATGCGAAGTGAAATTTTTTCGCTCGAAATTTTACGAGCATGTGCGGAACTTCTAGGCAATCATATCGGCAGGTGACACGAAGTGATTCGAGTTCGTTTGCCCCCCCATTTTCTTTAACGAACGATAACTTTTTGTGAAAATAACAAGTGCCCCGAACCCGGCCGAAACGACTCGAATTACACTTCGAGACCCGCCGACATGATCGCCACGATGCACAGAGCACCCTCGTAAATTTTCGGGACGTTTCATTTTTTCACAACCAGGACCGAAACCCTAGGCCGAACAAAATGGTCGGATGCGAAGTGAAATTTTTTCGCTCGAAATTTTACGAGCTTGTGCAGAACTTCTAGGCAATCATATCGGCAGGTGACACGAAGTGATTCGAGTTCGTTTGCCCCCCCATTTTCTTTAACGAACGATAACTTTTTGTGAAAATAACAAGTGCCCCGATCCCGGCCGAAACGACTCGAATTACACTTCGAGACTCGCCGACATGATCGCCACGATGCACAGAGCACCCTTGTAAATTTTCGGGATGTTTCATTTTTTCACAACCAGGACCGAAACCCTAGGCCGAACAAAATGGTCGGATGCGAAGTGAAATTTTTTCGCTCGAAATTTTACGAGCATGTGCGGAACTTCTAGGCAATCATATCGGCAGGTGACACGAAGTGATTCGAGTTCGTTTGCCCCCCCATTTTCTTTAACGAACGATAACTTTTTGTGAAAATAACAAGTGCCCCGAACCCGGCCGAAACGACTCGAATTACACTTCGAGACCCGCCGACATGATCGCCACGATGCACAGAGCACCCTCGTAAATTTTCGGGCAAATCGGACGACGTTGTATTTTTTCACAATCAGGACCGAAACCCTAGGCCAAACAAAATGGTCGGATGCGAAGTGAAATTTTTTCGCTCGAAATTTTACAAGCATGTGCGGAACTTCTAGGCAATCATATCGGCAGGTGACACGAAGTGATTCGAGTTCGTTTGCCCCCCCATTTTCTTTAACGAACGATAACTTTTTGTGAAAATAACAAGTGCCCCGATCCCGGCCGAAACGACTCGAATTACACTTCGAGACTCGCCGACATGATCGCCACGATGCACAAAGCACCCTCGTAAATTTTCGGGACGTTTCATTTTTTCACAACCAGGACCGAAACCCTAGGCCGAACAAAATGGTCGGATGCGAGGTGAAATTTTTTCGCTCGAAATTTTACGAGCTTGTGCAGAACTTCTAGGCAATCATATCGGCAGGTGACACGAAGTGATTCGAGTTCGTTTGCCCCCCCATTTTCTTTAACGAACGATAACTTTTTGTGAAAATAACAAGTGCCCCGATCCCGGCCGAAACGACTCGAATTACACTTCGAGACTCGCCGACATGATCGCCACGATGCACAGAGCACCCTCGTAAATTTTCGGGATGTTTCATTTTTTCACAACCAGGACCGAAACCCTAGGCCGAACAAAATGGTCGGATGCGAAGTGAAATTTTTTCGCTCGAAATTTTACGAGCATGTGCGGAACTTCTAGGCAATCATATCGGCAGGTGACACGAAGTGATTCGAGTTCGTTTGCCCCCCCATTTTCTTTAACGAACGATAACTTTTTGTGAAAATAACAAGTGCCCCGAACCCGGCCGAAACGACTCGAATTACACTTCGAGACCCGCCGACATGATCGCCACGATGCACAGAGCACCCTCGTAAATTTTCGGGCAAATCGGACGACGTTGTATTTTTTCACAATCAGGACCGAAACCCTAGGCCAAACAAAATGGTCGGATGCGAAGTGAAATTTTTTCGCTCGAAATTTTACAAGCATGTGCGGAACTTCTAGGCAATCATATCGGCAGGTGACACGAAGTGATTCGAGTTCGTTTGCCCCCCCATTTTCTTTAACGAACGATAACTTTTTGTGAAAATGACAAGTGCCCCGATCCCGGCCGAAACGACTCGAATTACACTTCGAGACTCGCCGACATGATCGCCACGATGCACAGAGCACCCTCGTAAATTTTTGGGACGTTTCATTTTTTCACAACCAGGACCGAAACCCTAGGGCGAACAAAATGGTCGGATGCGAGGTGAAATTTTTTCGCTCGAAATTTTATGAGCTTGTGCAGAACTTCTGGGCAATCATATCGGCAGGTGACACGAAGTGATTCGAGTTCGTTTGCCCCCCCATTTTCTTTAACGAACGATAACTTTTTGTGAAAATAACAAGTGCCCCGATCCCGGCCGAAACGACTCGAATTACACTTCGAGACTCGCCGACATGATCGCCACGATGCACAGAGCACCCTCGTAAATTTTCGGGACGTTTCATTTTTTCACAACCAGGACCGAAACCCTAGGCCGAACAAAATGGTCGGATGCGAGGTGAAATTTTTTCGCTCGAAATTTTACGAGCTTGTGCAGAACTTCTAGGCAATCATATCGGCAGGTGACACGAAGTGATTCGAGTTCGTTTGCCCCCCCATTTTCTTTAACGAACGATAACTTTTTGTGAAAATAACAAGTGCCCCGATCCCGGCCGAAACGACTCGAATTACACTTCGAGACTCGCCGACATGATCGCCACGATGCACAGAGCACCCTCGTAAATTTTCGGGATGTTTCATTTTTTCACAACCAGGACCGAAACCCTAGGCCGAACAAAATGGTCGGATGCGAAGTGAAATTTTTTCGCTCGAAATTTTACGAGCATGTGCGGAACTTCTAGGCAATCATATCGGCAGGTGACACGAAGTGATTCGAGTTCGTTTGCCCCCCCATTTTCTTTAACGAACGATAACTTTTTGTGAAAATAACAAGTGCCCCGAACCCGGCCGAAACGACTCGAATTACACTTCGAGACCCGCCGACATGATCGCCACGATGCACAGAGCACCCTCGTAAATTTTCGGGCAAATCGGACGACGTTGTATTTTTTCACAATCAGGACCGAAACCCTAGGCCAAACAAAATGGTCGGATGCGAAGTGAAATTTTTTCGCTCGAAATTTTACAAGCATGTGCGGAACTTCTAGGCAATCATATCGGCAGGTGACACGAAGTGATTCGAGTTCGTTTGCCCCCCCATTTTCTTTAACGAACGATAACTTTTTGTGAAAATGACAAGTGCCCCGATCCCGGCCGAAACGACTCGAATTACACTTCGAGACTCGCCGACATGATCGCCACGATGCACAGAGCACCCTCGTAAATTTTTGGGACGTTTCATTTTTTCACAACCAGGACCGAAACCCTAGGGCGAACAAAATGGTCGGATGCGAGGTGAAATTTTTTCGCTCGAAATTTTACGAGCTTGTGCAGAACTTCTGGGCAATCATATCGGCAGGTGACACGAAGTGATTCGAGTTCGTTTGCCCCCCCATTTTCTTTAACGAACGATAACTTTTTGTGAAAATAACAAGTGCTCCGATCCCGGCCGAAACGACTCGAATTACACTTCGAGACCCGCCGACATGATCGCCACGATGCACAGAGCACCCTCGTAAATTTTTGGGACGTTTCATTTTTTCACAACCAGGACCGAAACCCTAGGCCGAACAAAATGGTCGGATGCGAAGTGAAATTTTTTCGCTCGAAATTTTACGAGCTTGTGCAGAACTTCTAGGCAATCATATCGGCAGGTGACACGAAGTGATTCGAGTTCGTTTGCCCCCCCATTTTCTTTAACGAACGATAACTTTTTGTGAAAATAACAAGTGCCCCGATCCCGGCCGAAACGACTCGAATTACACTTCGAGACTCGCCGACATGATCGCCACGATGCACAGAGCACCCTCGTAAATTTTCGGGACGTTTCATTTTTTCACAACCAGGACCGAAACCCTAGGCCGAACAAAATGGTCGGATGCGAGGTGAAATTTTTTCGCTCGAAATTTTACGAGCTTGTGCAGAACTTCTAGGCAATCATATCGGCAGGTGACACGAAGTGATTCGAGTTCGTTTGCCCCCCCATTTTCTTTAACGAACGATAACTTTTTGTGAAAATAACAAGTGCCCCGATCCCGGCCGAAACGACTCGAATTACACTTCGAGACCCGCCGACATGATCGCCACGATGCACAGAGCACCCTCGTAAATTTTTGGGACGTTTCATTTTTTCACAACCAGGACCGAAACCCTAGGCCGAACAAAATGGTCGGATGCGAAGTGAAATTTTTTCGCTCGAAATTTTACGAGCTTGTGCAGAACTTCTAGGCAATCTTATCGGCAGGTGACACGAAGTGATTCGAGTTCGTTTGCCCCCCCATTTTCTTTAACGAACGATAACTTTTTGTGAAAATAACAAGTGCCCCGAACCCGGCCGAAACGACTCGAATTACACTTCGAGACCCGCCGACATGATCGCCACGATGCACAGAGCACCCTCGTAAATTTTCGGGACGTTTCATTTTTTCACAACCTGGACCGAAACCCTAGGCCGAACAAAATGGTCGGATGCGAAGTGAAATTTTTTCGCTCGAAATTTTACGAGCTTGTGCAGAACTTCTAGGCAATCATATCGGCAGGTGACACGAAGTGATTCGAGTTCGTTTGCCCCCCCATTTTCTTTAACGAACGATAACTTTTTGTGAAAATAACAAGTGCCCCGATCCCGGCCGAAACGACTCGAATTACACTTCGAGACTCGCCGACATGATCGCCACGATGCACAGAGCACCCTCGTAAATTTTCGGGACGTTTCATTTTTTCACAACCAGGACCGAAACCCTAGGCCGAACAAAATGGTCGGATGCGAGGTGAAATTTTTTCGCTCGAAATTTTACGAGCTTGTGCAGAACTTCTAGGCAATCATATCGGCAGGTGACACGAAGTGATTCGAGTTCGTTTGCCCCCCCATTTTCTTTAACGAACGATAACTTTTTGTGAAAATAACAAGTGCCCCGATCCCGGCCGAAACGACTCGAATTACACTTCGAGACCCGCCGACATGATCGCCACGATGCACAGAGCACCCTCGTAAATTTTTGGGACGTTTCATTTTTTCACAACCAGGACCGAAACCCTAGGCCGAACAAAATGGTCGGATGCGAAGTGAAATTTTTTCGCTCGAAATTTTACGAGCTTGTGCAGAACTTCTAGGCAATAATATCGGCAGGTGACACGAAGTGATTCGAGTTCGTTTGCCCCCCCATTTTCTTTAACGAACGATAACTTTTTGTGAAAATAACAAGTGCCCCGATCCCGGCCGAAACGACTCGAATTACACTTCGAGACTCGCCGACATGATCGCCACGATGCACAGAGCACCCTCGTAAATTTTTGGGACGTTTCATTTTTTCACAACCAGGACCGAAACCCTAGGCCGAACAAAATGGTCGGATGCGAAGTGAAATTTTTTCGCTCGAAATTTTACGAGCTTGTGCAGAACTTCTAGGCAATCATATCGGCAGGTGACACGAAGTGATTCGAGTTCGTTTGCCCCCCCCCCCATTTTCTTTAACGAACGATAACTTTTTGTGAAAATAACAAGTGCCCCGAACCCGGCCGAAACGACTCGAATTACACTTCGAGACCCGCCGACATGATCGCCACGATGCACAGAGCACCCTCGTAAATTTTCGGGCAAATCGGACGACGTTGTATTTTTTCACAATCAGGACTGAAACCCTAGGCCGAACAAAATGGTCGGATGCGAAGTGAAATTTTTTCGCTCGAAATTTTACGAGCATGTGCGGAACTTCTAGGCAATCATATCGGCAGGTGACACGAAGTGATTCGAGTTCGTTTGCCCCCCCATTTTCTTTAACGAACGATAACTTTTTGTGAAAATAACAAGTGCCCCGAACCCGGCCGAAACGACTCGAATTACACTTCGAGACCCGCCGACATGATCGCCACGATGCACAGAGCACCCTCGTAAATTTTCGGGACGTTTCATTTTTTCACAACCTGGACCGAAACCCTAGGCCGAACAAAATGGTCGGATGCGAAGTGAAATTTTTTCGCTCGAAATTTTACGAGCTTGTGCAGAACTTCTAGGCAATCATATCGGCAGGTGACACGAAGTGATTCGAGTTCGTTTGCCCCCCCATTTTCTTTAACGAACGATAACTTTTTGTGAAAATAACAAGTGCCCCGATCCCGGCCGAAACGACTCGAATTACACTTCGAGACTCGCCGACATGATCGCCACGATGCACAGAGCACCCTCGTAAATTTTCGGGACGTTTCATTTTTTCACAACCAGGACCGAAACCCTAGGCCGAACAAAATGGTCGGATGCGAGGTGAAATTTTTTCGCTCGAAATTTTACGAGCTTGTGCAGAACTTCTAGGCAATCATATCGGCAGGTGACACGAAGTGATTCGAGTTCGTTTGCCCCCCCATTTTCTTTAACGAACGATAACTTTTTGTGAAAATAACAAGTGCCCCGATCCCGGCCGAAACGACTCGAATTACACTTCGAGACTCGCCGACATGATCGCCACGATGCACAGAGCACCCTCGTAAATTTTCGGGACGTTTCATTTTTTCACAACCAGGACCGAAACCCTAGGCCGAACAAAATGCTCGGATGCGAGGTGAAATTTTTTCGCTCGAAATTTTACGAGCTTGTGCAGAACTTCTAGGCAATCATATCGGCAGGTGACACGAAGTGATTCGAGTTCGTTTGCCCCCCCATTTTCTTTAACGAACGATAACTTTTTGTGAAAATAACAAGTGCCCCGATCCCGGCCGAAACGACTCGAATTACACTTCGAGACCCGCCGACATGATCGCCACGATGCACAGAGCACCCTCGTAAATTTTTGGGACGTTTCATTTTTTCACAACCAGGACCGAAACCCTAGGCCGAACAAAATGGTCGGATGCGAAGTGAAATTTTTTCGCTCGAAATTTTACGAGCTTGTGCAGAACTTCTAGGCAATCATATCGGCAGGTGACACGAAGTGATTCGAGTTCGTTTGCCCCCCCATTTTCTTTAACGAACGATAACTTTTTGTGAAAATAACAAGTGCCCCGAACCCGGCCGAAACGACTCGAATTACACTTCGAGACCCGCCGACATGATCGCCACGATGCACAGAGCACCCTCGTAAATTTTTGGGCAAATCGGACGACGTTGTATTTTTTCACAATCAGGACCGAAACCCTAGGCCGAACAAAATGGTCGGATGCGAAGTGAAATTTTTTCGCTCGAAATTTTACGAGCATGTGCGGAACTTCTAGGCAATCATATCGGCAGGTGACACGAAGTGATTCGAGTTCGTTTGCCCCCCCATTTTCTTTAACGAACGATAACTTTTTGTGAAAATAACAAGTGCCCCGAACCCGGCCGAAACGACTCGATTTACACTTCGAGACCCGCCGACATGATCGCCACGATGCACAAAGCACCCTCGTAAATTTTCGGGCAAATCGGACGACGTTGTATTTTTTCCCAATCAGGACCGAAACCCTAGGCCGAACAAAATGGTCGGATGCGAGGTGAAATTTTTTCGCTCGAAATTTTACGAGCATGTGCGGAACTTCTAGTCAATCATATCGGCAGGTGACACGAAGTGATTCGAGTTCGTTTGCCCCCCCATTTTTCTTTAACGAACGATAACTTTTTGTGAAAATAACAAGTGCCCCGAACCCGGCCGAAACGACTCGAATTACACTTCGAGACCCGCCGACATGATCGCCACGATGCACAGAGCACCCTCGTAAATTTTCGGGACGTTTCATTTTTTCACAACCAGGACCGAAACCCTAGGCCGAACAAAATGGTCGGATGCGAAGTGAAATTTTTTCGCTCGAAATTTTACGAGCTTGTGCAGAACTTCTAGGCAATCATATCGGCAGGTGACACGAAGTGATTCGAGTTCGTTTGCCTCCCCCATTTTCTTTAACGAACGATAACTTTTTGTGAAAATAACAAGTGCCCCGAACCCGGCCGAAACGACTCGACTTACACTTCGAGACCCGCCGACATGATCGCCACGATGCACAGAGCACCCTCGTAAATTTTCGGGCAAATCGGACGACGTTGTATTTTTTCACAATCTGGACCGAAACCTTAGGCCGAACAAAATGGTCGGATGCGAAGTGAAATTTTTTCGCTCGAAATTTTACGAGCTTGTGCAGAACTTCTAGGCAATCATATCGGCAGGTGACACGAAGTGATTCGAGTTCGTTTGCCCCCCCATTTTTTTTAACGAACGATAACTTTTTGTGAAAATAACAAGTGCCCCGATCCCGGCCGAAACGACTCGAATTACACTTCGAGACCCGCCGACATGATCGCCACGATGCACAGAGCACCCTCGTAAATTTTTGGGACGTTTCATTTTTTCACAACCAGGACCGAAACCTTAGGCCGAACAAAATGGTCGGATGCGAAGTGAAATTTTTTCGCTCGAAATTTTACGAGCTTGTGCAGAACTTCTAGGCAATCTTATCGGCAGGTGACACGAAGTGATTCGAGTTCGTTTGCCCCCCCATTTTCTTTAACGAACGATAACTTTTTGTGAAAATAAAAAGTGCCCCGAACCCGGCCGAAACGACTCGAATTACACTTCGAGACCCGCCGACATGATCGCCACGATGCACAGAGCACCCTCGTAAATTTTCGGGCAAATCGGACGACGTTGTATTTTTTCACAATCAGGACCGAAACCCTAGGCCGAACAAAATGGTCGGATGCGAAGTGAAATTTTTTCGCTCGAAATTTTACGAGCATGTGCGGAACTTCTAGGCAATCATATCGGCAGGTGACACGAAGTGATTCGAGTTCGTTTGCCCCCCCATTTTCTTTAACGAACGATAACTTTTTGTGAAAATAACAAGTGCCCCGAACCCGGCCGAAACGACTCGAATTACACTTCGAGACCCGCCGACATGATCGCCACGATGCACAGAGCACCCTCGTAAATTTTCGGGACGTTTCATTTTTTCACAACCTGGACCGAAACCCTAGGCCGAACAAAATGGTCGGATGCGAAGTGAAATTTTTTCGCTCGAAATTTTACGAGCTTGTGCAGAACTTCTAGGCAATCATATCGGCAGGTGACACGAAGTGATTCGAGTTCGTTTGCCCCCCCATTTTCTTTAACGAACGATAACTTTTTGTGAAAATAACAAGTGCCCCGATCCCGGCCGAAACGACTCGAATTACACTTCGAGACTCGCCGACATGATCGCCACGATGCACAGAGCACCCTCGTAAATTTTCGGGACGTTTCATTTTTTCACAACCAGGACCGAAACCCTAGGCCGAACAAAATGGTCGGATGCGAGGTGAAATTTTTTCGCTCGAAATTTTACGAGCTTGTGCAGAACTTCTAGGCAATCATATCGGCAGGTGACACGAAGTGATTCGAGTTCGTTTGCCCCCCCATTTTCTTTAACGAACGATAACTTTTTGTGAAAATAACAAGTGCCCCGATCCCGGCCGAAACGACTCGAATTACACTTCGAGACTCGCCGACATGATCGCCACGATGCACAGAGCACCCTCGTAAATTTTCGGGACGTTTCATTTTTTCACAACCAGGACCGAAACCCTAGGCCGAACAAAATGCTCGGATGCGAGGTGAAATTTTTTCGCTCGAAATTTTACGAGCTTGTGCAGAACTTCTAGGCAATCATATCGGCAGGTGACACGAAGTGATTCGAGTTCGTTTGCCCCTCCATTTTCTTTAACGAACGATAACTTTTTGTGAAAATAACAAGTGCCCCGATCCCGGCCGAAACGACTCGAATTACACTTCGAGACCCGCCGACATGATCGCCACGATGCACAGAGCACCCTCGTAAATTTTTGGGACGTTTCATTTTTTCACAACCAGGACCGAAACCCTAGGCCGAACAAAATGGTCGGATGCGAAGTGAAATTTTTTCGCTCGAAATTTTACGAGCTTGTGCAGAACTTCTAGGCAATCATATCGGCAGGTGACACGAAGTGATTCGAGTTCGTTTGCCCCCCCATTTTCTTTAACGAACGATAACTTTTTGTGAAAATAACAAGTGCCCCGAACCCGACCGAAACGACTCGAATTACACTTCGAGACCCGCCGACATGATCGCCACGATGCACAGAGCACCCTCGTAAATTTTCGGGCAAATCGGACGACGTTGTATTTTTTCACAATCAGGACCGAAACCCTAGGCCGAACAAAATGGTCGGATGCGAAGTGAAATTTTTTCGCTCGAAATTTTACGAGCATGTGCGGAACTTCTAGGCAATCATATCGGCAGGTGACACGAAGTGATTCGAGTTCGTTTGCCCCCCCATTTTCTTTAACGAACGATAACTTTTTGTGAAAATAACAAGTGCCCCGAACCCGGCCGAAACGACTCGATTTACACTTCGAGACCCGCCGACATGATCGCCACGATGCACAAAGCACCCTCGTAAATTTTCGGGCAAATCGGACGACGTTGTATTTTTTCCCAATCAGGACCGAAACCCTAGGCCGAACAAAATGGTCGGATGCGAAGTGAAATTTTTTCGCTCGAAATTTTACGAGCATGTGCGGAACTTCTAGTCAATCATATCGGCAGGTGACACGAAGTGATTCGAGTTCGTTTGCCCCCCCATTTTTCTTTAACGAACGATAACTTTTTGTGAAAATAACAAGTGCCCCGAACCCGGCCGAAACGACTCGAATTACACTTCGAGACCCGCCGACATGATCGCCACGATGCACAGAGCACCTTCGTAAATTTTCGGGACGTTTCATTTTTTCACAACCAGGACCGAAACCCTAGGCCGAACAAAATGGTCGGATGCGAAGTGAAATTTTTTCGCTCGAAATTTTACGAGCTTGTGCAGAACTTCTAGGCAATCATATCGGCAGGTGACACGAAGTGATTCGAGTTCGTTTGCCTCCCCCATTTTCTTTAACGAACGATAACTTTTTGTGAAAATAACAAGTGCCCCGAACCCGGCCGAAACGACTCGACTTACACTTCGAGACCCGCCGACATGATCGCCACGATGCACAGAGCACCCTCGTAAATTTTCGGGCAAATCGGACGACGTTGTATTTTTTCACAATCTGGACCGAAACCTTAGGCCGAACAAAATGGTCGGATGCGAAGTGAAATTTTTTCGCTCGAAATTTTACGAGCTTGTGCAGAACTTCTAGGCAATCATATCGGCAGGTGACACGAAGTGATTCGAGTTCGTTTGCCCCCCCATTTTTTTTAACGAACGATAACTTTTTGTGAAAATAACAAGTGCCCCGATCCCGGCCGAAACGACTCGAATTACACTTCGAGACCCGCCGACATGATCGCCACGATGCACAGAGCACCCTCGTAAATTTTTGGGACGTTTCATTTTTTCACAACCAGGACCGAAACCTTAGGCCGAACAAAATGGTCGGATGCGAAGTGAAATTTTTTCGCTCGAAATTTTACGAGCTTGTGCAGAACTTCTAGGCAATCTTATCGGCAGGTGACACGAAGTGATTCGAGTTCGTTTGCCCCCCCATTTTCTTTAACGAACGATAACTTTTTGTGAAAATAACAAGTGCCCCGAACCCGGCCGAAACGACTCGAATTACACTTCGAGACCCGCCGACATGATCGCCACGATGCACAGAGCACCCTCGTAAATTTTCGGGACGTTTCATTTTTTCACAACCTGGACCGAAACCCTAGGCCGAACAAAATGGTCGGATGCGAAGTGAAATTTTTTCGCTCGAAATTTTACGAGCTTGTGCAGAACTTCTAGGCAATCATATCGGCAGGTGACACGAAGTGATTCGAGTTCGTTTGCCCCCCCATTTTCTTTAACGAACGATAACTTTTTGTGAAAATAACAAGTGCCCCGATCCCGGCCGAAACGACTCGAATTACACTTCGAGACTCGCCGACAAGATCGCCACGATGCACAGAGCACCCTCGTAAATTTTCGGGACGTTTCATTTTTTCACAACCAGGACCGAAACCCTAGGCCGAACAAAATGGTCGGATGCGAGGTGAAATTTTTTCGCTCGAAATTTTACGAGCTTGTGCAGAACTTCTAGGCAATCATATCGGCAGGTGACACGAAGTGATTCGAGTTCGTTTGCCCCCCCCATTTTCTTTAACGAACGATAACTTTTTTTGAAAATAACAAGTGCCCCGATCCCGGCCGAAACGACTCGAATTACACTTCGAGACTCGCCGACATGATCGCCACGATGCACAGAGCACCCTCGTAAATTTTCGGGACGTTTCATTTTTTCACAACCAGGACCGAAACCCTAGGCCGAACAAAATGCTCGGATGCGAGGTGAAATTTTTTCGCTCGAAATTTTACGAGCTTGTGCAGAACTTCTAGGCAATCATATCGGCAGGTGACACGAAGTGATTCGAGTTCGTTTGCCCCCCCATTTTCTTTAACGAACGATAACTTTTTGTGAAAATAACAAGTGCCCCGATCCCGGCCGAAACGACTCGAATTACACTTCGAGACCCGCCGACATGATCGCCACGATGCACAGAGCACCCTCGTAAATTTTTGGGACGTTTCATTTTTTCACAACCAGGACCGAAACCCTAGGCCGAACAAAATGGTCGGATGCGAAGTGAAATTTTTTCGCTCGAAATTTTACGAGCTTGTGCAGAACTTCTAGGCAATCATATCGGCAGGTGACACGAAGTGATTCGAGTTCGTTTGCCCCCCCATTTTCTTTAACGAACGATAACTTTTTGTGAAAATAACAAGTGCCCCGAACCCGGCCGAAACGACTCGAATTACACTTCGAGACCCGCCGACATGATCGCCACGATGCACAGAGCACCCTCGTAAATTTTCGGGCAAATCGGACGACGTTGTATTTTTTCACAATCAGGACCGAAACCCTAGGCCGAACAAAATGGTCGGATGCGAAGTGAAATTTTTTCGCTCGAAATTTTACGAGCATGTGCGGAACTTCTAGGCAATCATATCGGCAGGTGACACGAAGTGATTCGAGTTCGTTTGCCCCCCCATTTTCTTTAACGAACGATAACTTTTTGTGAAAATAACAAGTGCCCCGAACCCGGCCGAAACGACTCGAATTACACTTCGAGACCCGCCGACATGATCGCCACGATGCACAGAGCACCCTCGTAAATTTTCGGGACGTTTCATTTTTTCACAACCTGGACCGAAACCCTAGGCCGAACAAAATGGTCGGATGCGAAGTGAAATTTTTTCGCTCGAAATTTTACGAGCTTGTGCAGAACTTCTAGGCAATCATATCGGCAGGTGACACGAAGTGATTCGAGTTCGTTTGCCCCCCCATTTTCTTTAACGAACGATAACTTTTTGTGAAAATAACAAGTGCCCCGATCCCGGCCGAAACGACTCGAATTACACTTCGAGACTCGCCGACATGATCGCCACGATGCACAGAGCACCCTCGTAAATTTTCGGGACGTTTCATTTTTTCACAACCAGGACCGAAACCCTAGGCCGAACAAAATGGTCGGATGCGAGGTGAAATTTTTTCGCTCGAAATTTTACGAGCTTGTGCAGAACTTCTAGGCAATCATATCGGCAGGTGACACGAAGTGATTCGAGTTCGTTTGCCCCCCCATTTTCTTTAACGAACGATAACTTTTTGTGAAAATAACAAGTGCCCCGATCCCGGCCGAAACGACTCGAATTACACTTCGAGACTCGCCGACATGATCGCCACGATGCACAGAGCACCCTCGTAAATTTTCGGGACGTTTCATTTTTTCACAACCAGGACCGAAACCCTAGGCCGAACAAAATGCTCGGATGCGAGGTGAAATTTTTTCGCTCGAAATTTTACGAGCTTGTGCAGAACTTCTAGGCAATCATATCGGCAGGTGACACGAAGTGATTCGAGTTCGTTTGCCCCCCCATTTTCTTTAACGAACGATAACTTTTTGTGAAAATAACAAGTGCCCCGATCCCGGCCGAAACGACTCGAATTACACTTCGAGACCCGCCGACATGATCGCCACGATGCACAGAGCACCCTCGTAAATTTTTGGGACGTTTCATTTTTTCACAACCAGGACCGAAACCCTAGGCCGAACAAAATGGTCGGATGCGAAGTGAAATTTTTTCGCTCGAAATTTTACGAGCTTGTGCAGAACTTCTAGGCAATCATATCGGCAGGTGACACGAAGTGATTCGAGTTCGTTTGCCCCCCCATTTTCTTTAACGAACGATAACTTTTTGTGAAAATAACAAGTGCCCCGAACCCGGCCGAAACGACTCGAATTACACTTCGAGACCCGCCGACATGATCGCCACGATGCACAGAGCACCCTCGTAAATTTTCGGGCAAATCGGACGACGTTGTATTTTTTCACAATCAGGACCGAAACCCTAGGCCGAACAAAATGGTCGGATGCGAAGTGAAATTTTTTCGCTCGAAATTTTACGAGCATGTGCGGAACTTCTAGGCAATCATATCGGCAGGTGACACGAAGTGATTCGAGTTCGTTTGCCCCCCCATTTTCTTTAACGAACGATAACTTTTTGTGAAAATAACAAGTGCCCCGATCCCGGCCGAAACGACTCGAATTACACTTCGAGACTCGCCGACAAGATCGCCACGATGCACAGAGCACCCTCGTAAATTTTCGGGACGTTTCATTTTTTCACAACCAGGACCGAAACCCTAGGCCGAACAAAATGGTCGGATGCGAGGTGAAATTTTTTCGCTCGAAATTTTACGAGCTTGTGCAGAACTTCTTGGCAATCATATCGGCAGGTGACACGAAGTGATTCGAGTTCGTTTGCCCCCCCATTTTCTTTAACGAACGATAACTTTTTGTGAAAATAACAAGTGCCCCGATCCCGGCCGAAACGACTCGAATTACACTTCGAGACTCGCCGACATGATCGCCACGATGCACAGAGCACCCTCGTAAATTTTCGGGACGTTTCATTTTTTCACAACCAGGACCGAAACCCTAGGCCGAACAAAATGCTCGGATGCGAGGTGAAATTTTTTCGCTCGAAATTTTACGAGCTTGTGCAGAACTTCTAGGCAATCATATCGGCAGGTGACACGAAGTGATTCGAGTTCGTTTGCCCCCCCATTTTCTTTAACGAACGATAACTTTTTGTGAAAATAACAAGTGCCCCGATCCCGGCCGAAACGACTCGAATTACACTTCGAGACCCGCCGACATGATCGCCACGATGCACAGAGCACCCTCGTAAATTTTTGGGACGTTTCATTTTTTCACAACCAGGACCGAAACCCTAGGCCGAACAAAATGGTCGGATGCGAAGTGAAATTTTTTCGCTCGAAATTTTACGAGCTTGTGCAGAACTTCTAGGCAATCATATCGGCAGGTGACACGAAGTGATTCGAGTTCGTTTGCCCCCCCATTTTCTTTAACGAACGATAACTTTTTGTGAAAATAACAAGTGCCCCGAACCCGGCCGAAACGACTCGAATTACACTTCGAGACCCGCCGACATGATCGCCACGATGCACAGAGCACCCTCGTAAATTTTCGGGCAAATCGGACGACGTTGTATTTTTTCACAATCAGGACCGAAACCCTAGGCCGAACAAAATGGTCGGATGCGAAGTGAAATTTTTTCGCTCGAAATTTTACGAGCATGTGCGGAACTTCTAGGCAATCATATCGGCAGGTGACACGAAGTGATTCGAGTTCGTTTGCCCCCCCATTTTCTTTAACGAACGATAACTTTTTGTGAAAATAACAAGTGCCCCGAACCCGGCCGAAACGACTCGAATTACACTTCGAGACCCGCCGACATGATCGCCACGATGCACAGAGCACCCTCGTAAATTTTCGGGACGTTTCATTTTTTCACAACCTGGACCGAAACCCTAGGCCGAACAAAATGGTCGGATGCGAAGTGAAATTTTTTCGCTCGAAATTTTACGAGCTTGTGCAGAACTTCTAGGCAATCATATCGGCAGGTGACACGAAGTGATTCGAGTTCGTTTGCCCCCCCATTTTCTTTAACGAACGATAACTTTTTGTGAAAATAACAAGTGCCCCGATCCCGGCCGAAACGACTCGAATTACACTTCGAGACTCGCCGACATGATCGCCACGATGCACAGAGCACCCTCGTAAATTTTCGGGACGTTTCATTTTTTCACAACCAGGACCGAAACCCTAGGCCGAACAAAATGGTCGGATGCGAGGTGAAATTTTTTCGCTCGAAATTTTACGAGCTTGTGCAGAACTTCTAGGCAATCATATCGGCAGGTGACACGAAGTGATTCGAGTTCGTTTGCCCCCCCATTTTCTTTAACGAACGATAACTTTTTGTGAAAATAACAAGTGCCCCGATCCCGGCCGAAACGACTCGAATTACACTTCGAGACTCGCCGACATGATCGCCACGATGCACAGAGCACCCTCGTAAATTTTCGGGACGTTTCATTTTTTCACAACCAGGACCGAAACCCTAGGCCGAACAAAATGCTCGGATGCGAGGTGAAATTTTTTCGCTCGAAATTTTACGAGCTTGTGCAGAACTTCTAGGCAATCATATCGGCAGGTGACACGAAGTGATTCGAGTTCGTTTGCCCCCCCATTTTCTTTAACGAACGATAACTTTTTGTGAAAATAACAAGTGCCCCGATCCCGGCCGAAACGACTCGAATTACACTTCGAGACCCGCCGACATGATCGCCACGATGCACAGAGCACCCTCGTAAATTTTTGGGACGTTTCATTTTTTCACAACCAGGACCGAAACCCTAGGCCGAACAAAATGGTCGGATGCGAAGTGAAATTTTTTCGCTCGAAATTTTACGAGCTTGTGCAGAACTTCTAGGCAATCATATCGGCAGGTGACACGAAGTGATTCGAGTTCGTTTGCCCCCCCATTTTCTTTAACGAACGATAACTTTTTGTGAAAATAACAAGTGCCCCGAACCCGGCCGAAACGACTCGAATTACACTTCGAGACCCGCCGACATGATCGCCACGATGCACAGAGCACCCTCGTAAATTTTCGGGCAAATCGGACGACGTTGTATTTTTTCACAATCAGGACCGAAACCCTAGGCCGAACAAAATGGTCGGATGCGAAGTGAAATTTTTACGCTCGAAATTTTACGAGCATGTGCGGAACTTCTAGGCAATCATATCGGCAGGTGACACGAAGTGATTCGAGTTCGTTTGCCCCCCCATTTTCTTTAACGAACGATAACTTTTTGTGAAAATAACAAGTGCCCCGAACCCGGCCGAAACGACTCGATTTACACTTCGAGACCCGCCGACATGATCGCCACGATGCACAAAGCACCCTCGTAAATTT
The DNA here is from genome assembly GCF_965113065.1 of Corylus avellana. Taxonomy (NCBI): domain Eukaryota; kingdom Viridiplantae; phylum Streptophyta; class Magnoliopsida; order Fagales; family Betulaceae; genus Corylus; species Corylus avellana. The sequence continues at coordinate 28,531,889 of NC_142491.1, read as the reverse complement.
TCGGGCAAATCGGACGACGTTGTATTTTTTCCCAATCAGGACCGAAACCCTAGGCCGAACAAAATGGTCGGATGCGAAGTGAAATTTTTTCGCTCGAAATTTTACGAGCATGTGCGGAACTTCTAGTCAATCATATCGGCAGGTGACACGAAGTGATTCGAGTTCGTTTGCCCCCCCATTTTTCTTTAACGAACGATAACTTTTTGTGAAAATAACAAGTGCCCCGAACCCCGCCGAAACGACTCGAATTACACTTCGAGACCCGCCGACATGATCGCCACGATGCACAGAGCACCCTCGTAAATTTTCGGGACGTTTCATTTTTTCACAACCAGGACCGAAACCCTAGGCCGAACAAAATGGTCGGATGCGAAGTGAAATTTTTTCGCTCGAAATTTTACGAGCTTGTGCAGAACTTCTAGGCAATCATATCGGCAGGTGACACGAAGTGATTCGAGTTCGTTTGCCTCCCCCATTTTCTTTAACGAACGATAACTTTTTGTGAAAATAACAAGTGCCCCGAACCCGGCCGAAACGACTCGACTTACACTTCGAGACCCGCCGACATGATCGCCACGATGCACAGAGCACCCTCGTAAATTTTCGGGCAAATCGGACGACGTTGTATTTTTTCACAATCTGGACCGAAACCTTAGGCCGAACAAAATGGTCGGATGCGAAGTGAAATTTTTTCGCTCGAAATTTTACGAGCTTGTGCAGAACTTCTAGGCAATCATATCGGCAGGTGACACGAAGTGATTCGAGTTCGTTTGCCCCCCCATTTTCTTTAACGAACGATAACTTTTTGTGAAAATAACAAGTGCCCCGAACCCGGCCGAAACGACTCGAATTACACTTCGAGACCCGCCGACATGATCGCCACGATGCACAGAGCACCCTCGTAAATTTTCGGGCAAATCGGACGACGTTGTATTTTTTCCCAATCAGGACCGAAACCCTAGGCCGAACAAAATGGTCGGATGCGAAGTGAAATTTTTTCGCTCGAAATTTTACGAGCTTGTGCAGAACTTCTAGGCAATCATATCGGCAGGTGACACGAAGTGATTCGAGTTCGTTTGCCTCCCCCATTTTCTTTAACGAACGATAACTTTTTGTGAAAATAACAAGTGCCCCGAACCCGGCCGAAACGACTCGACTTACACTTCGAGACCCGCCGACATGATCGCCACGATGCACAGAGCACCCTCGTAAATTTTCGGGCAAATCGGACGACGTTGTATTTTTTCACAATCTGGACCGAAACCCTAGGCCGAACAAAATGGTCGGATGCGAAGTGAAATTTTTTCGCTCGAAATTTTACGAGCATGTGCGGAACTTCTAGGCAATCATATCGGCAGGTGACACGAAGTGATTCGAGTTCGTTTGCCCCCCCATTTTCTTTAACGAACGATAACTTTTTGTGAAAATAACAAGTGCCCCGAACCCGGCCGAAACGACTCGAATTACACTTCGAGACCCGCCGACATGATCGCCACGATGCACAGAGCACCCCCGTAAATTTTCGGGACGTTTCATTTTTTCACAACCTGGACCGAAACCCTAGGCCGAACAAAATGGTCGGATGCGAAGTGAAATTTTTTCGCTCGAAATTTTACGAGCTTGTGCAGAACTTCTAGGCAATCATATCGGCAGGTGACACGAAGTGATTCGAGTTCGTTTGCCCCCCCATTTTCTTTAACGAACGATAACTTTTTGTGAAAATAACAAGTGCCCCGATCCCGGCCGAAACGACTCGAATTACACTTCGAGACTCGCCGACATGATCGCCACGATGCACAGAGCACCCTCGTAAATTTTCGGGACGTTTCATTTTTTCACAACCAGGACCGAAACCCTAGGCCGAACAAAATGGTCGGATGCGAGGTGAAATTTTTTCGCTCGAAATTTTACGAGCTTGTGCAGAACTTCTAGGCAATCATATCGGCAGGTGACACGAAGTGATTCGAGTTCGTTTACCCCCCCATTTTCTTTAACGAACGATAACTTTTTGTGAAAATAACAAGTGCCCCGATCCCGGCCGAAACGACTCGAATTACACTTCGAGACTCGCCGACATGATCGCCACGATGCACAGAGCACCCTCGTAAATTTTCGGGACGTTTCATTTTTTCACAACCAGGACCGAAACCCTAGGCCGAACAAAATGCTCGGATGCGAGGTGAAATTTTTTCGCTCGAAATTTTACGAGCTTGTGCAGAACTTCTAGGCAATCATATCGGCAGGTGACACGAAGTGATTCGAGTTCGTTTGCCCCCCCATTTTCTTTAACGAACGATAACTTTTTGTGAAAATAACAAGTGCCCCGATCCCGGCCGAAACGACTCGAATTACACTTCGAGACCCGCCGACATGATCGCCACGATGCACAGAGCACCCTCGTAAATTTTTGGGACGTTTCATTTTTTCACAACCAGGACCGAAACCCTAGGCCGAACAAAATGGTCGGATGCGAAGTGAAATTTTTTCGCTCGAAATTTTACGAGCTTGTGCAGAACTTCTAGGCAATCATATCGGCAGGTGACACGAAGTGATTCGAGTTCGTTTGCCCCCCCATTTTCTTTAACGAACGATAACTTTTTGTGAAAATAACAAGTGCCCCGAACCCGGCCGAAACGACTCGAATTACACTTCGAGACCCGCCGACATGATCGCCACGATGCACAGAGCACCCTCGTAAATTTTCGGGCAAATCGGACGACGTTGTATTTTTTCACAATCAGGACCGAAACCCTAGGCCGAACAAAATGGTCGGATGCGAAGTGAAATTTTTTCGCTCGAAATTTTACGAGCATGTGCGGAACTTCTAGGCAATCATATCGGCAGGTGACACGAAGTGATTCGAGTTCGTTTGCCCCCCCATTTTCTTTAACGAACGATAACTTTTTGTGAAAATAACAAGTGCCCCGAACCCGGCCGAAACGACTCGATTTACACTTCGAGACCCGCCGACATGATCGCCACGATGCACAAAGCACCCTCGTAAATTTTCGGGCAAATCGGACGACGTTGTATTTTTTCCCAATCAGGACCGAAACCCTAGGCCGAACAAAATGGTCGGATGCGAAGTGAAATTTTTTCGCTCGAAATTTTACGAGCATGTGCGGAACTTCTAGTCAATCATATCGGCAGGTGACACGAAGTGATTCGAGTTCGTTTGCCCCCCCATTTTTCTTTAACGAACGATAACTTTTTGTGAAAATAACAAGTGCCCCGAACCCGGCCGAAACGACTCGAATTACACTTCGAGACCCGCCGACATGATCGCCACGATGCACAGAGCACCCTCGTAAATTTTCGGGACGTTTCATTTTTTCACAACCAGGACCGAAACCCTAGGCCGAACAAAATGGTCGGATGCGAAGTGAAATTTTTTCGCTCGAAATTTTACGAGCTTGTGCAGAACTTCTAGGCAATCATATCGGCAGGTGACACGAAGTGATTCGAGTTCGTTTGCCTCCCCCATTTTCTTTAACGAACGATAACTTTTTGTGAAAATAACAAGTGCCCCGAACCCGGCCGAAACGACTCGACTTACACTTCGAGACCCGCCGACATGATCGCCACGATGCACAGAGCACCCTCGTAAATTTTCGGGCAAATCGGACGACGTTGTATTTTTTCACAATCTGGACCGAAACCTTAGGCCGAACAAAATGGTCGGATGCGAAGTGAAATTTTTTCGCTCGAAATTTTACGAGCTTGTGCAGAACTTCTAGGCAATCATATCGGCAGGTGACACGAAGTGATTCGAGTTCGTTTGCCCCCCCATTTTTTTTAACGAACGATAACTTTTTGTGAAAATAACAAGTGCCCCGATCCCGGCCGAAACGACTCGAATTACACTTCGAGACCCGCCGACATGATCGCCACGATGCACAGAGCACCCTCGTAAATTTTTGGGACGTTTCATTTTTTCACAACCAGGACCGAAACCTTAGGCCGAACAAAATGGTCGGATGCGAAGTGAAATTTTTTCGCTCGAAATTTTACGAGCTTGTGCAGAACTTCTAGGCAATCTTATCGGCAGGTGACACGAAGTGATTCGAGTTCGTTTGCCCCCCCATTTTCTTTAACGAACGATAACTTTTTGTGAAAATAACAAGTGCCCCGAACCCGGCCGAAACGACTCGAATTACACTTCGAGACCCGCCGACATGATCGCCACGATGCACAGAGCACCCTCGTAAATTTTCGGGCAAATCGGACGACGTTGTATTTTTTCACAATCAGGACCGAAACCCTAGGCCGAACAAAATGGTCGGATGCGAAGTGAAATTTTTTCGCTCGAAATTTTACGAGCATGTGCGGAACTTCTAGGCAATCATATCGGCAGGTGACACGAAGTGATTCGAGTTCGTTTGCCCCCCCATTTTCTTTAACGAACGATAACTTTTTGTGAAAATAACAAGTGCCCCGAACCCGGCCGAAACGACTCGAATTACACTTCGAGACCCGCCGACATGATCGCCACGATGCACAGAGCACCCTCGTAAATTTTCGGGACGTTTCATTTTTTCACAACCTGGACCGAAACCATAGGCCGAACAAAATGGTCGGATGCGAAGTGAAATTTTTTCGCTCGAAATTTTACGAGCTTGTGCAGAACTTCTAGGCAATCATATCGGCAGGTGACACGAAGTGATTCGAGTTCGTTTGCCCCCCCATTTTCTTTAACGAACGATAACTTTTTGTGAAAATAACAAGTGCCCCGATCCCGGCCGAAACGACTCGAATTACACTTCGAGACTCGCCGACATGATCGCCACGATGCACAGAGCACCCTCGTAAATTTTCGGGACGTTTCATTTTTTCACAACCAGGACCGAAACCCTAGGCCGAACAAAATGGTCGGATGCGAGGTGAAATTTTTTCGCTCGAAATTTTACGAGCTTGTGCAGAACTTCTAGGCAATCATATCGGCAGGCGACACGAAGTGATTCGAGTTCGTTTGCCCCCCCATTTTCTTTAACGAACGATAACTTTTTGTGAAAATAACAAGTGCCCCGATCCCGGCCGAAACGACTCGAATTACACTTCGAGACTCGCCGACATGATCGCCACGATGCACAGAGCACCCTCGTAAATTTTCGGGACGTTTCATTTTTTCACAACCAGGACCGAAACCCTAGGCCGAACAAAATGCTCGGATGCGAGGTGAAATTTTTTCGCTCGAAATTTTACGAGCTTGTGCAGAACTTCTAGGCAATCATATCGGCAGGTGACACGAAGTGATTCGAGTTCGTTTGCCCCTCCATTTTCTTTAACGAACGATAACTTTTTGTGAAAATAACAAGTGCCCCGATCCCGGCCGAAACGACTCGAATTACACTTCGAGACCCGCCGACATGATCGCCACGATGCACAGAGCACCCTCGTAAATTTTTGGGACGTTTCATTTTTTCACAACCAGGACCGAAACCCTAGGCCGAACAAAATGGTCGGATGCGAAGTGAAATTTTTTCGCTCGAAATTTTACGAGCTTGTGCAGAACTTCTAGGCAATCATATCGGCAGGTGACACGAAGTGATTCGAGTTCGTTTGCCCCCCCATTTTCTTTAACGAACGATAACTTTTTGTGAAAATAACAAGTGCCCCGAACCCGACCGAAACGACTCGAATTACACTTCGAGACCCGCCGACATGATCGCCACGATGCACAGAGCACCCTTGTAAATTTTCGGGCAAATCGGACGACGTTGTATTTTTTCCCAATCAGGACCGAAACCCTAGGCCGAACAAAATGGTCGGATGCGAAGTGAAATTTTTTCGCTCGAAATTTTACGAGCATGTGCGGAACTTCTAGTCAATCATATCGGCAGGTGACACGAAGTGATTCGAGTTCGTTTGCCCCCCCATTTTCTTTAACGAACGATAACTTTTTGTGAAAATAACAAGTGCCCCGAACCCGGCCGAAACGACTCGAATTACACTTCGAGACCCGCCGACATGATCGCCACGATGCACAGAGCACCCTCGTAAATTTTCGGGACGTTTCATTTTTTCACAACCAGGACCGAAACCCTAGGCCGAACAAAATGGTCGGATGCGAAGTGAAATTTTTTCGCTCGAAATTTTACGAGCTTGTGCAGAACTTCTAGGCAATCATATCGGCAGGTGACACGAAGTGATTCGAGTTCGTTTGCCTCCCCCATTTTCTTTAACGAACGATAACTTTTTGTGAAAATAACAAGTGCCTCGAACCCGGCCGAAACGACTCGACTTACACTTCGAGACCCGCCGACATGATCGCCACGATGCACAGAGCACCCTCGTAAATTTTCGGGCAAATCGGACGACGTTGTATTTTTTCACAATCTGGACCGAAACCCTAGGCCGAACAAAATGGTCGGATGCGAAGTGAAATTTTTTCGCTCGAAATTTTACGAGTTTGTGCAGAACTTCTAGGCAATCATATCGGCAGGTGACACGAAGTGATTCGAGTTCGTTTGCCCCCCCATTTTCTTTAACGAACGATAACTTTTTGTGAAAATAACAAGTGCCCCGATCCCGGCCGAAACGACTCGAATTACACTTCGAGACCCGCCGACATGATCGCCACGATGCACAGAGCACCCTCGTAAATTTTTGGGACGTTTCATTTTTTCACAACCAGGACCGAAACCTTAGGCCGAACAAAATGGTCGGATGCGAAGTGAAATTTTTTCGCTCGAAATTTTACGAGCTTGTGCAGAACTTCTAGGCAATCTTATCGGCAGGTGACACGAAGTGATTCGAGTTCGTTTGCCCCCCCATTTTCTTTAACGAACGATAACTTTTTGTGAAAATAACAAGTGCCCCGAACCCGGCCGAAACGACTCGAATTACACTTCGAGACCCGCCGACATGATCGCCACGATGCACAGAGCACCCTCGTAAATTTTCGGGCAAATCGGACGACGTTGTATTTTTTCACAATCAGGACCGAAACCCTAGGCCGAACAAAATGGTCGGATGCGAAGTGAAATTTTTTCGCTCGAAATTTTACGAGCATGTGCGGAACTTCTAGGCAATCATATCGGCAGGTGACACGAAGTGATTCGAGTTCGTTTGCCCCCCCATTTTCTTTAACGAACGATAACTTTTTGTGAAAATAACAAGTGCCCCGAACCCGGCCGAAACGACTCGAATTACACTTCGAGACCCGCCGACATGATCGCCACGATGCACAGAGCACCCTCGTAAATTTTCGGGACGTTTCATTTTTTCACAACCTGGACCGAAACCCTAGGCCGAACAAAATGGTCGGATGCGAAGTGAAATTTTTTCGCTCGAAATTTTACGAGCTTGTGCAGAACTTCTAGGCAATCATATCGGCAGGTGACACGAAGTGATTCGAGTTCGTTTGCCCCCCCATTTTCTTTAACGAACGATAACTTTTTGTGAAAATAACAAGTGCCCCGATCCCGGCCGAAACGACTCGAATTACACTTCGAGACCCGCCGACATGATCGCCACGATGCACAGAGCACCCTCGTAAATTTTTGGGACGTTTCATTTTTTCACAACCAGGACCGAAACCTTAGGCCGAACAAAATGGTCGGATACGAAGTGAAATTTTTTCGCTCGAAATTTTACGAGCTTGTGCAGAACTTCTAGGCAATCTTATCGGCAGGTGACACGAAGTGATTCGAGTTCGTTTGCCCCCCCATTTTCTTTAACGAACGATAACTTTTTGTGAAAATAACAAGTGCCCCGAACCTGGCCGAAACGACTCGAATTACACTTCGAGACCCGCCGACATGATCGCCACGATGCACAGAGCACCCTCGTAAATTTTCGGGCAAATCGGACGACGTTGTATTTTTTCACAATCAGGACCGAAACCCTAGGCCGAACAAAATGGTCGGATGCGAAGTGAAATTTTTTCGCTCGAAATTTTACGAGCATGTGCGGAACTTCTAGGCAATCATATCGGCAGGTGACACGAAGTGATTCGAGTTCGTTTGCCCCCCCATTTTCTTTAACGAACGATAACTTTTTGTGAAAATAACAAGTGCCCCGAACCCGGCCGAAACGACTCGAATTACACTTCGAGACCCGCCGACATGATCGCCACGATGCACAGAGCACCCTCGTAAATTTTCGGGACGTTTCATTTTTTCACAACCTGGACCGAAACCCTAGGCCGAACAAAATGGTCGGATGCGAAGTGAAATTTTTTCGCTCGAAATTTTACGAGCTTGTGCAGAACTTCTAGGCAATCATATCGGCAGGTGACACGAAGTGATTCGAGTTCGTTTGCCCCCCCATTTTCTTTAACGAACGATAACTTTTTGTGAAAATAACAAGTGCCCCGATCCCGGCCGAAACGACTCGAATTACACTTCGAGACTCGCCGACATGATCGCCACGATGCACAGAGCACCCTCGTAAATTTTCGGGACGTTTCATTTTTTCACAACCAGGACCGAAACCCTAGGCCGAACAAAATGGTCGGATGCGAGGTGAAATTTTTTCGCTCGAAATTTTACGAGCTTGTGCAGAACTTCTAGGCAATCATATCGGCAGGTGACACGAAGTGATTCGAGTTCGTTTGCCCCCCCATTTTCTTTAACGAACGATAACTTTTTGTGAAAATAACAAGTGCCCCGATCCCGGCCGAAACGACTCGAATTACACTTCGAGACTCGCCGACATGATCGCCACGATGCACAGAGCACCCTCGTAAATTTTCGGGACGTTTCATTTTTTCACAACCAGGACCGAAACCCTAGGCCGAACAAAATGCTCGGATGCGAGGTGAAATTTTTTCGCTCGAAATTTTACGAGCTTGTGCAGAACTTCTAGGCAATCATATCGGCAGGTGACACGAAGTGATTCGAGTTCGTTTGCCCCCCCATTTTCTTTAACGAACGATAACTTTTTGTGAAAATAACAAGTGCCCCGATCCCGGCCGAAACGACTCGAATTACACTTCGAGACCCGCCGACATGATCGCCACGATGCACAGAGCACCCTCGTAAATTTTCGGGCAAATCGGACGACGTTGTATTTTTTCACAATCAGGACCGAAACCCTAGGCCGAACAAAATGGTCGGATGCGAAGTGAAATTTTTTCGCTCGAAATTTTACGAGCATGTGCGGAACTTCTAGGCAATCATATCGGCAGGTGACACGAAGTGATTCGAGTTCGTTTGCCCCCCCATTTTCTTTAACGAACGATAACTTTTTGTGAAAATAACAAGTGCCCCGAACCCGGCCGAAACGACTCGAATTACACTTCGAGACCCGCCGACATGATCGCCACGATGCACAGAGCACCCTCGTAAATTTTCGGGACGTTTCATTTTTTCACAACCTGGACCGAAACCCTAGGCCGAACAAAATGGTCGGATGCGAAGTGAAATTTTTTCGCTCGAAATTTTACGAGCTTGTGCAGAACTTCTAGGCAATCATATCGGCAGGTGACACGAAGTGATTCGAGTTCGTTTGCCCCCCCATTTTCTTTAACGAACGATAACTTTTTGTGAAAATAACAAGTGCCCCGATCCCGGCCGAAACGACTCGAATTACACTTCGAGACTCGCCGACAAGATCGCCACGATGCACAGAGCACCCTCGTAAATTTTCGGGACGTTTCATTTTTTCACAACCAGGACCGAAACCCTAGGCCGAACAAAATGGTCGGATGCGAGGTGAAATTTTTTCGCTCGAAATTTTACGAGCTTGTGCAGAACTTCTAGGCAATCATATCGGCAGGTGACACGAAGTGATTCGAGTTCGTTTGCCCCCCCATTTTCTTTAACGAACGATAACTTTTTGTGAAAATAACAAGTGCCCCGATCCCGGCCGAAACGACTCGAATTACACTTCGAGACTCGCCGACATGATCGCCACGATGCACAGAGCACCCTCGTAAATTTTCGGGACGTTTCATTTTTTCACAACCAGGACCGAAACCCTAGGCCGAACAAAATGCTCGGATGCGAGGTGAAATTTTTTCGCTCGAAATTTTACGAGCTTGTGCAGAACTTCTAGGCAATCATATCGGCAGGTGACACGAAGTGATTCGAGTTCGTTTGCCCCCCCATTTTCTTTAACGAACGATAACTTTTTGTGAAAATAACAAGTGCCCCGATCCCGGCCGAAACGACTCGAATTACACTTCGAGACCCGCCGACATGATCGCCACGATGCACAGAGCACCCTCGTAAATTTTTGGGACGTTTCATTTTTTCACAACCAGGACCGAAACCCTAGGCCGAACAAAATGGTCGGATGCGAAGTGAAATTTTTTCGCTCGAAATTTTACGAGCTTGTGCAGAACTTCTAGGCAATCATATCGGCAGGTGACACGAAGTGATTCGAGTTCGTTTGCCCCCCCATTTTCTTTAACGAACGATAACTTTTTGTGAAAATAACAAGTGCCCCGAACCCGGCCGAAACGACTCGAATTACACTTCGAGACCCGCCGACATGATCGCCACGATGCACAGAGCACCCTCGTAAATTTTCGGGCAAATCGGACGACGTTGTATTTTTTCACAATCAGGACCGAAACCCTAGGCCGAACAAAATGGTCGGATGCGAAGTGAAATTTTTACGCTCGAAATTTTACGAGCATGTGCGGAACTTCTAGGCAATCATATCGGCAGGTGACACGAAGTGATTCGAGTTCGTTTGCCCCCCCATTTTCTTTAACGAACGATAACTTTTTGTGAAAATAACAAGTGCCCCGAACCCGGCCGAAACGACTCGATTTACACTTCGAGACCCGCCGACATGATCGCCACGATGCACAGAGCACCCTCGTAAATTTTCGGGCAAATCGGACGACGTTGTATTTTTTCCCAATCAGGACCGAAACCCTAGGCCGAACAAAATGGTCGGATGCGAAGTGAAATTTTTTCGCTCGAAATTTTACGAGCATGTGCGGAACTTCTAGTCAATCATATCGGCAGGTGACACGAAGTGATTCGAGTTCGTTTGCCTCCCCCATTTTCTTTAACGAACGATAACTTTTTGTGAAAATAACAAGTGCCCCGAACCCGGCCGAAACGACTCGACTTACACTTCGAGACCCGCCGACATGATCGCCACGATGCACAGAGCACCCTCGTAAATTTTCGGGCAAATCGGACGACGTTGTATTTTTTCCCAATCAGGACCGAAACCCTAGGCCGAACAAAATGGTCGGATGCGAAGTGAAATTTTTTCGCTCGAAATTTTACGAGCTTGTGCAGAACTTCTAGGCAATCATATCGGCAGGTGACACGAAGTGATTCGAGTTCGTTTGCCTCCCCCATTTTCTTTAACGAACGATAACTTTTTGTGAAAATAACAAGTGCCCCGAACCCGGCCGAAACGACTCGACTTACACTTCGAGACCCGCCGACATGATCGCCACGATGCACAGAGCACCCTCGTAAATTTTCGGGCAAATCGGACGACGTTGTATTTTTTCACAATCTGGACCGAAACCCTAGGCCGAACAAAATGGTCGGATGCGAAGTGAAATTTTTTCGCTCGAAATTTTACGAGCATGTGCGGAACTTCTAGGCAATCATATCGGCAGGTGACACGAAGTGATTCGAGTTCGTTTGCCCCCCCATTTTCTTTAACGAACGATAACTTTTTGTGAAAATAACAAGTGCCCCGAACCCGGCCGAAACGACTCGAATTACACTTCGAGACCCGCCGACATGATCGCCACGATGCACAGAGCACCCCCGTAAATTTTCGGGACGTTTCATTTTTTCACAACCTGGACCGAAACCCTAGGCCGAACAAAATGGTCGGATGCGAAGTGAAATTTTTTCGCTCGAAATTTTACGAGCTTGTGCAGAACTTCTAGGCAATCATATCGGCAGGTGACACGAAGTGATTCGAGTTCGTTTGCCCCCCCATTTTCTTTAACGAACGATAACTTTTTGTGAAAATAACAAGTGCCCCGATCCCGGCCGAAACGACTCGAATTACACTTCGAGACTCGCCGACATGATCGCCACGATGCACAGAGCACCCTCGTAAATTTTCGGGACGTTTCATTTTTTCACAACCAGGACCGAAACCCTAGGCCGAACAAAATGGTCGGATGCGAGGTGAAATTTTTTCGCTCGAAATTTTACGAGCTTGTGCAGAACTTCTAGGCAATCATATCGGCAGGTGACACGAAGTGATTCGAGTTCGTTTGCCCCCCCATTTTCTTTAACGAACGATAACTTTTTGTGAAAATAACAAGTGCCCCGATCCCGGCCGAAACGACTCGAATTACACTTCGAGACTCGCCGACATGATCGCCACGATGCACAGAGCACCCTCGTAAATTTTCGGGACGTTTCATTTTTTCACAACCAGGACCGAAACCCTAGGCCGAACAAAATGCTCGGATGCGAGGTGAAATTTTTTCGCTCGAAATTTTACGAGCTTGTGCAGAACTTCTAGGCAATCATATCGGCAGGTGACACGAAGTGATTCGAGTTCGTTTGCCCCCCCATTTTCTTTAACGAACGATAACTTTTTGTGAAAATAACAAGTGCCCCGATCCCGGCCGAAACGACTCGAATTACACTTCGAGACCCGCCGACATGATCGCCACGATGCACAGAGCACCCTCGTAAATTTTTGGGACGTTTCATTTTTTCACAACCAGGACCGAAACCCTAGGCCGAACAAAATGGTCGGATGCGAAGTGAAATTTTTTCGCTCGAAATTTTACGAGCTTGTGCAGAACTTCTAGGCAATCATATCGGCAGGTGACACGAAGTGATTCGAGTTCGTTTGCCCCCCCATTTTCTTTAACGAACGATAACTTTTTGTGAAAATAACAAGTGCCCCGAACCCGGCCGAAACGACTCGAATTACACTTCGAGACCCGCCGACATGATCGCCACGATGCACAGAGCACCCTCGTAAATTTTCGGGACGTTTCATTTTTTCACAACCTGGACCGAAACCCTAGGCCGAACAAAATGGTCGGATGCGAAGTGAAATTTTTTCGCTCGAAATTTTACGAGCTTGTGCAGAACTTCTAGGCAATCATATCGGCAGGTGACACGAAGTGATTCGAGTTCGTTTGCCCCCCCATTTTCTTTAACGAACGATAACTTTTTGTGAAAATAACAAGTGCCCCGATCCCGGCCGAAACGACTCGAATTACACTTCGAGACTCGCCGACATGATCGCCACGATGCACAGAGCACCCTCGTAAATTTTCGGGACGTTTCATTTTTTCACAACCAGGACCGAAACCCTAGGCCGAACAAAATGGTCGGATGCGAGGTGAAATTTTTTCGCTCGAAATTTTACGAGCTTGTGCAGAACTTCTAGGCAATCATATCGGCAGGTGACACGAAGTGATTCGAGTTCGTTTGCCCCCCCATTTTCTTTAACGAACGATAACTTTTTGTGAAAATAACAAGTGCCCCGATCCCGGCCGAAACGACTCGAATTACACTTCGAGACTCGCCGACATGATCGCCACGATGCACAGAGCACCCTCGTAAATTTTCGGGACGTTTCATTTTTTCACAACCAGGACCGAAACCCTAGGCCGAACAAAATGCTCGGATGCGAGGTGAAATTTTTTCGCTCGAAATTTTACGAGCTTGTGCAGAACTTCTAGGCAATCATATCGGCAGGTGACACGAAGTGATTCGAGTTCGTTTGCCCCCCCATTTTCTTTAACGAACGATAACTTTTTGTGAAAATAACAAGTGCCCCGATCCCGGCCGAAACGACTCGAATTACACTTCGAGACCCGCCGACATGATCGCCACGATGCACAGAGCACCCTCGTAAATTTTTGGGACGTTTCATTTTTTCACAACCAGGACCGAAACCCTAGGCCGAACAAAATGGTCGGATGCGAAGTGAAATTTTTTCGCTCGAAATTTTACGAGCTTGTGCAGAACTTCTAGGCAATCATATCGGCAGGTGACACGAAGTGATTCGAGTTCGTTTGCCCCCCCATTTTCTTTAACGAACGATAACTTTTAGTGAAAATAACAAGTGCCCCGAACCCGGCCGAAACGACTCGAATTACACTTCGAGACCCGCCGACATGATCGCCACGATGCACAGAGCACCCTCGTAAATTTTCGGGCAAATCGGACGACGTTGTATTTTTTCACAATCAGGACCGAAACCCTAGGCCGAACAAAATGGTCGGATGCGAAGTGAAATTTTTTCGCTCGAAATTTTACGAGCATGTGCGGAACTTCTAGGCAATCATATCGGCAGGTGACACGAAGTGATTCGAGTTCGTTTGCCCCCCCCATTTTCTTTAACGAACGATAACTTTTTGTGAAAATAACAAGTGCCCCGAACCCGGCCGAAACGACTCGATTTACACTTCGAGACCCGCCGACATGATCGCCACGATGCACAGAGCACCCTCGTAAATTTTCGGGCAAATCGGACGACGTTGTATTTTTTCCCAATCAGGACCGAAACCCTAGGCCGAACAAAATGGTCGGATGCGAAGTGAAATTTTTTCGCTCGAAATTTTACGAGCATGTGCGGAACTTCTAGTCAATCATATCGGCAGGTGACACGAAGTGATTCGAGTTCGTTTGCCTCCCCCATTTTCTTTAACGAACGATAACTTTTTGTGAAAATAACAAGTGCCCCGAACCCGGCCGAAACGACTCGACTTACACTTCGAGACCCGCCGACATGATCGCCACGATGCACAGAGCACCCTCGTAAATTTTCGGGCAAATCGGACGACGTTGTATTTTTTCCCAATCAGGACCGAAACCCTAGGCCGAACAAAATGGTCGGATGCGAAGTGAAATTTTTTCGCTCGAAATTTTACGAGCTTGTGCAGAACTTCTAGGCAATCATATCGGCAGGTGACACGAAGTGATTCGAGTTCGTTTGCCTCCCCCATTTTCTTTAACGAACGATAACTTTTTGTGAAAATAACAAGTGCCCCGAACCCGGCCGAAACGACTCGACTTACACTTCGAGACCCGCCGACATGATCGCCACGATGCACAGAGCACCCTCGTAAATTTTCGGGCAAATCGGACGACGTTGTATTTTTTCACAATCTGGACCGAAACCCTAGGCCGAACAAAATGGTCGGATGCGAAGTGAAATTTTTTCGCTCGAAATTTTACGAGCATGTGCGGAACTTCTAGGCAATCATATCGGCAGGTGACACGAAGTGATTCGAGTTCGTTTGCCCCCCCATTTTCTTTAACGAACGATAACTTTTTGTGAAAATAACAAGTGCCCCGAACCCGGCCGAAACGACTCGAATTACACTTCGAGACCCGCCGACATGATCGCCACGATGCACAGAGCACCCCCGTAAATTTTCGGGACGTTTCATTTTTTCACAACCTGGACCGAAACCCTAGGCCGAACAAAATGGTCGGATGCGAAGTGAAATTTTTTCGCTCGAAATTTTACGAGCTTGTGCAGAACTTCTAGGCAATCATATCGGCAGGTGACACGAAGTGATTCGAGTTCGTTTGCCCCCCCATTTTCTTTAACGAACGATAACTTTTTGTGAAAATAACAAGTGCCCCGATCCCGGCCGAAACGACTCGAATTACACTTCGAGACTCGCCGACATGATCGCCACGATGCACAGAGCACCCTCGTAAATTTTCGGGACGTTTCATTTTTTCACAACCAGGACCGAAACCCTAGGCCGAACAAAATGGTCGGATGCGAGGTGAAATTTTTTCGCTCGAAATTTTACGAGCTTGTGCAGAACTTCTAGGCAATCATATCGGCAGGTGACACGAAGTGATTCGAGTTCGTTTGCCCCCCCATTTTCTTTAACGAACGATAACTTTTTGTGAAAATAACAAGTGCCCCGATCCCGGCCGAAACGACTCGAATTACACTTCGAGACTCGCCGACATGATCGCCACGATGCACAGAGCACCCTCGTAAATTTTCGGGACGTTTCATTTTTTCACAACCAGGACCGAAACCCTAGGCCGAACAAAATGCTCGGATGCGAGGTGAAATTTTTTCGCTCGAAATTTTACGAGCTTGTGCAGAACTTCTAGGCAATCATATCGGCAGGTGACACGAAGTGATTCGAGTTCGTTTGCCCCCCCATTTTCTTTAACGAACGATAACTTTTTGTGAAAATAACAAGTGCCCCGATCCCGGCCGAAACGACTCGAATTACACTTCGAGACCCGCCGACATGATCGCCACGATGCACAGAGCACCCTCGTAAATTTTTGGGACGTTTCATTTTTTCACAACCAGGACCGAAACCCTAGGCCGAACAAAATGGTCGGATGCGAAGTGAAATTTTTTCGCTCGAAATTTTACGAGCTTGTGCAGAACTTCTAGGCAATCATATCGGCAGGTGACACGAAGTGATTCGAGTTCGTTTGCCCCCCCATTTTCTTTAACGAACGATAACTTTTGGTGAAAATAACAAGTGCCCCGAACCCGGCCGAAACGACTCGAATTACACTTCGAGACCCGCCGACATGATCGCCACGATGCACAGAGCACCCTCGTAAATTTTCGGGACGTTTCATTTTTTCACAACCTGGACCGAAACCCTAGGCCGAACAAAATGGTCGGATGCGAAGTGAAATTTTTTCGCTCGAAATTTTACGAGCTTGTGCAGAACTTCTAGGCAATCATATCGGCAGGTGACACGAAGTGATTCGAGTTCGTTTGCCCCCCCATTTTCTTTAACGAACGATAACTTTTTGTGAAAATAACAAGTGCCCCGATCCCGGCCGAAACGACTCGAATTACACTTCGAGACTCGCCGACATGATCGCCACGATGCACAGAGCACCCTCGTAAATTTTCGGGACGTTTCATTTTTTCACAACCAGGACCGAAACCCTAGGCCGAACAAAATGGTCGGATGCGAGGTGAAATTTTTTCGCTCGAAATTTTACGAGCTTGTGCAGAACTTCTAGGCAATCATATCGGCAGGTGACACGAAGTGATTCGAGTTCGTTTGCCCCCCCATTTTCTTTAACGAACGATAACTTTTTGTGAAAATAACAAGTGCCCCGATCCCGGCCGAAACGACTCGAATTACACTTCGAGACTCGCCGACATGATCGCCACGATGCACAGAGCACCCTCGTAAATTTTCGGGACGTTTCATTTTTTCACAACCAGGACCGAAACCCTAGGCCGAACAAAATGCTCGGATGCGAGGTGAAATTTTTTCGCTCGAAATTTTACGAGCTTGTGCAGAACTTCTAGGCAATCATATCGGCAGGTGACACGAAGTGATTCGAGTTCGTTTGCCCCCCCATTTTCTTTAACGAACGATAACTTTTTGTGAAAATAACAAGTGCCCCGATCCCGGCCGAAACGACTCGAATTACACTTCGAGACCCGCCGACATGATCGCCACGATGCACAGAGCACCCTCGTAAATTTTTGGGACGTTTCATTTTTTCACAACCAGGACCGAAACCCTAGGCCGAACAAAATGGTCGGATGCGAAGTGAAATTTTTTCGCTCGAAATTTTACGAGCTTGTGCAGAACTTCTAGGCAATCATATCGGCAGGTGACACGAAGTGATTCGAGTTCGTTTGCCCCCCCATTTTCTTTAACGAACGATAACTTTTAGTGAAAATAACAAGTGCCCCGAACCCGGCCGAAACGACTCGAATTACACTTCGAGACCCGCCGACATGATCGCCACGATGCACAGAGCACCCTCGTAAATTTTCGGGCAAATCGGACGACGTTGTATTTTTTCACAATCAGGACCGAAACCCTAGGCCGAACAAAATGGTCGGATGCGAAGTGAAATTTTTTCGCTCGAAATTTTACGAGCATGTGCGGAACTTCTAGGCAATCATATCGGCAGGTGACACGAAGTGATTCGAGTTCGTTTGCCCCCCCCATTTTCTTTAACGAACGATAACTTTTTGTGAAAATAACAAGTGCCCCGAACCCGGCCGAAACGACTCGATTTACACTTCGAGACCCGCCGACATGATCGCCACGATGCACAGAGCACCCTCGTAAATTTTCGGGCAAATCGGACGACGTTGTATTTTTTCCCAATCAGGACCGAAACCCTAGGCCGAACAAAATGGTCGGATGCGAAGTGAAATTTTTTCGCTCGAAATTTTACGAGCATGTGCGGAACTTCTAGTCAATCATATCGGCAGGTGACACGAAGTGATTCGAGTTCGTTTGCCCCCCCATTTTCTTTAACGAACGATAACTTTTTGTGAAAATAACAAGTGCCCCGAACCCGGCCGAAACGACTCGAATTACACTTCGAGACCCGCCGACATGATCGCCACGATGCACAGAGCACCCTCGTAAATTTTCGGGACGTTTCATTTTTTCACAACCAGGACCGAAACCCTAGGCCGAACAAAATGGTCGGATGCGAAGTGAAATTTTTTCGCTCGAAATTTTACGAGCTTGTGCAGAACTTCTAGGCAATCATATCGGCAGGTGACACGAAGTGATTCGAGTTCGTTTGCCTCCCCCATTTTCTTTAACGAACGATAACTTTTTGTGAAAATAACAAGTGCCCCGAACCCGGCCGAAACGACTCGACTTACACTTCGAGACCCGCCGACATGATCGCCACGATGCACAGAGCACCCTCGTAAATTTTCGGGCAAATCGGACGACGTTGTATTTTTTCACAATCTGGACCGAAACCCTAGGCCGAACAAAATGGTCGGATGCGAAGTGAAATTTTTTCGCTCGAAATTTTACGAGCATGTGCGGAACTTCTAGGCAATCATATCGGCAGGTGACACGAAGTGATTCGAGTTCGTTTGCCCCCCCATTTTCTTTAACGAACGATAACTTTTTGTGAAAATAACAAGTGCCCCGAACCCGGCCGAAACGACTCGAATTACACTTCGAGACCCGCCGACATGATCGCCACGATGCACAGAGCACCCCCGTAAATTTTCGGGACGTTTCATTTTTTCACAACCTGGACCGAAACCCTAGGCCGAACAAAATGGTCGGATGCGAAGTGAAATTTTTTCGCTCGAAATTTTACGAGCTTGTGCAGAACTTCTAGGCAATCATATCGGCAGGTGACACGAAGTGATTCGAGTTCGTTTGCCCCCCCATTTTCTTTAACGAACGATAACTTTTTGTGAAAATAACAAGTGCCCCGATCCCGGCCGAAACGACTCGAATTACACTTCGAGACTCGCCGACATGATCGCCACGATGCACAGAGCACCCTCGTAAATTTTCGGGACGTTTCATTTTTTCACAACCAGGACCGAAATCCTAGGCCGAACAAAATGCTCGGATGCGAGGTGAAATTTTTTCGCTCGAAATTTTACGAGCTTGTGCAGAACTTCTAGGCAATCATATCGGCAGGTGACACGAAGTGATTCGAGTTCGTTTGCCCCCCCATTTTCTTTAACGAACGATAACTTTTTGTGAAAATAACAAGTGCCCCGATCCCGGCCGAAACGACTCGAATTACACTTCGAGACCCGCCGACATGATCGCCACGATGCACAGAGCACCCTCGTAAATTTTTGGGACGTTTCATTTTTTCACAACCAGGACCGAAACCCTAGGCCGAACAAAATGGTCGGATGCGAAGTGAAATTTTTTCGCTCGAAATTTTACGAGCTTGTGCAGAACTTCTAGGCAATCATATCGGCAGGTGACACGAAGTGATTCGAGTTCGTTTGCCTCCCCCATTTTCTTTAACGAACGATAACTTTTTGTGAAAATAACAAGTGCCCCGAACCCGGCCGAAACGACTCGACTTACACTTCGAGACCCGCCGACATGATCGCCACGATGCACAGAGCACCCTCGTAAATTTTCGGGCAAATCGGACGACGTTGTATTTTTTCACAATCTGGACCGAAACCCTAGGCCGAACAAAATGGTCGGATGCGAAGTGAAATTTTTTCGCTCGAAATTTTACGAGCATGTGCGGAACTTCTAGGCAATCATATCGGCAGGTGACACGAAGTGATTCGAGTTCGTTTGCCCCCCCATTTTCTTTAACGAACGATAACTTTTTGTGAAAATAACAAGTGCCCCGAACCCGGCCGAAACGACTCGAATTACACTTCGAGACCCGCCGACATGATCGCCACGATGCACAGAGCACCCCCGTAAATTTTCGGGACGTTTCATTTTTTCACAACCTGGACCGAAACCCTAGGCCGAACAAAATGGTCGGATGCGAAGTGAAATTTTTTCGCTCGAAATTTTACGAGCTTGTGCAGAACTTCTAGGCAATCATATCGGCAGGTGACACGAAGTGATTCGAGTTCGTTTGCCCCCCCATTTTCTTTAACGAACGATAACTTTTTGTGAAAATAACAAGTGCCCCGATCCCGGCCGAAACGACTCGAATTACACTTCGAGACTCGCCGACATGATCGCCACGATGCACAGAGCACCCTCGTAAATTTTCGGGACGTTTCATTTTTTCACAACCAGGACCGAAACCCTAGGCCGAACAAAATGCTCGGATGCGAGGTGAAATTTTTTCGCTCGAAATTTTACGAGCTTGTGCAGAACTTCTAGGCAATCATATCGGCAGGTGACACGAAGTGATTCGAGGTCGTTTGCCCCCCCATTTTCTTTAACGAACGATAACTTTTTGTGAAAATAACAAGTGCCCCGATCCCGGCCGAAACGACTCGAATTACACTTCGAGACCCGCCGACATGATCGCCAGGATGCACAGAGCACCCTCGTAAATTTTTGGGACGTTTCATTTTTTCACAACCAGGACCGAAACCCTAGGCCGAACAAAATGGTCGGATGCGAAGTGAAATTTTTTCGCTCGAAATTTTACGAGCTTGTGCAGAACTTCTAGGCAATCATATCGGCAGGTGACACGAAGTGATTCGAGTTCGTTTGCCCCCCCATTTTCTTTAACGAACGATAACTTTTTGTGAAAATAACAAGTGCCCCGAACCCGGCCGAAACGACTCGAATTACACTTCGAGACCCGCCGACATGATCGCCACGATGCACAGAGCACCCTCGTAAATTTTCGGGCAAATCGGACGACGTTGTATTTTTTCACAATCAGGACCGAAACCCTAGGCCGAACAAAATGGTCGGATGCGAAGTGAAATTTTTTCGCTCGAAATTTTACGAGCATGTGCGGAACTTCTAGGCAATCATATCGGCAGGTGACACGAAGTGATTCGAGTTCGTTTGCCCCCCCCATTTTCTTTAACGAACGATAACTTTTTGTGAAAATAACAAGTGCCCCGAACCCGGCCGAAACGACTCGAATTACACTTCGAGACCCGCCGACATGATCGCCACGATGCACAGAGCACCCCCGTAAATTTTCGGGACGTTTCATTTTTTCACAACCTGGACCGAAACCCTAGGCCGAACAAAATGGTCGGATGCGAAGTGAAATTTTTTCGCTCGAAATTTTACGAGCTTGTGCAGAACTTCTAGGCAATCATATCGGCAGGTGACACGAAGTGATTCGAGTTCGTTTGCCCCCCCATTTTCTTTAACGAACGATAACTTTTTGTGAAAATAACAAGTGCCCCGATCCCGGCCGAAACGACTCGAATTACACTTCGAGACTCGCCGACATGATCGCCACGATGCACAGAGCACCCTCGTAAATTTTCGGGACGTTTCATTTTTTCACAACCAGGACCGAAATCCTAGGCCGAACAAAATGCTCGGATGCGAGGTGAAATTTTTTCGCTCGAAATTTTACGAGCTTGTGCAGAACTTCTAGGCAATCATATCGGCAGGTGACACGAAGTGATTCGAGTTCGTTTGCCCCCCCATTTTCTTTAACGAACGATAACTTTTTGTGAAAATAACAAGTGCCCCGATCCCGGCCGAAACGACTCGAATTACACTTCGAGACTCGCCGACATGATCGCCACGATGCACAGAGCACCCTCGTAAATTTTCGGGACGTTTCATTTTTTCACAACCAGGACCGAAACCCTAGGCCGAACAAAATGCTCGGATGCGAGGTGAAATTTTTTCGCTCGAAATTTTACGAGCTTGTGCAGAACTTCTAGGCAATCATATCGGCAGGTGACACGAAGTGATTCGAGGTCGTTTGCCCCCCCATTTTCTTTAACGAACGATAACTTTTTGTGAAAATAACAAGTGCCCCGATCCCGGCCGAAACGACTCGAATTACACTTCGAGACCCGCCGACATGATCGCCAGGATGCACAGAGCACCCTCGTAAATTTTTGGGACGTTTCATTTTTTCACAACCAGGACCGAAACCCTAGGCCGAACAAAATGGTCGGATGCGAAGTGAAATTTTTTCGCTCGAAATTTTACGAGCTTGTGCAGAACTTCTAGGCAATCATATCGGCAGGTGACACGAAGTGATTCGAGTTCGTTTGCCCCCCCATTTTCTTTAACGAACGATAACTTTTTGTGAAAATAACAAGTGCCCCGAACCCGGCCGAAACGACTCGAATTACACTTCGAGACCCGCCGACATGATCGCCACGATGCACAGAGCACCCTCGTAAATTTTCGGGCAAATCGGACGACGTTGTATTTTTTCACAATCAGGACCGAAACCCTAGGCCGAACAAAATGGTCGGATGCGAAGTGAAATTTTTTCGCTCGAAATTTTACGAGCATGTGCGGAACTTCTAGGCAATCATATCGGCAGGTGACACGAAGTGATTCGAGTTCGTTTGCCCCCCCCATTTTCTTTAACGAACGATAACTTTTTGTGAAAATAACAAGTGCCCCGAACCCGGCCGAAACGACTCGAATTACACTTCGAGACCCGCCGACATGATCGCCACGATGCACAGAGCACCCCCGTAAATTTTCGGGACGTTTCATTTTTTCACAACCTGGACCGAAACCCTAGGCCGAACAAAATGGTCGGATGCGAAGTGAAATTTTTTCGCTCGAAATTTTACGAGCTTGTGCAGAACTTCTAGGCAATCATATCGGCAGGTGACACGAAGTGATTCGAGTTCGTTTGCCCCCCCATTTTCTTTAACGAACGATAACTTTTTGTGAAAATAACAAGTGCCCCGATCCCGGCCGAAACGACTCGAATTACACTTCGAGACTCGCCGACATGATCGCCACGATGCACAGAGCACCCTCGTAAATTTTCGGGACGTTTCATTTTTTCACAACCAGGACCGAAATCCTAGGCCGAACAAAATGCTCGGATGCGAGGTGAAATTTTTTCGCTCGAAATTTTACGAGCTTGTGCAGAACTTCTAGGCAATCATATCGGCAGGTGACACGAAGTGATTCGAGTTCGTTTGCCCCCCCATTTTCTTTAACGAACGATAACTTTTTGTGAAAATAACAAGTGCCCCGATCCCGGCCGAAACGACTCGAATTACACTTCGAGACCCGCCGACATGATCGCCACGATGCACAGAGCACCCTCGTAAATTTTTGGGACGTTTCATTTTTTCACAACCAGGACCGAAACCCTAGGCCGAACAAAATGGTCGGATGCGAAGTGAAATTTTTTCGCTCGAAATTTTACGAGCTTGTGCAGAACTTCTAGGCAATCATATCGGCAGGTGACACGAAGTGATTCGAGTTCGTTTGCCTCCCCCATTTTCTTTAACGAACGATAACTTTTTGTGAAAATAACAAGTGCCCCGAACCCGGCCGAAACGACTCGACTTACACTTCGAGACCCGCCGACATGATCGCCACGATGCACAGAGCACCCTCGTAAATTTTCGGGCAAATCGGACGACGTTGTATTTTTTCACAATCTGGACCGAAACCCTAGGCCGAACAAAATGGTCGGATGCGAAGTGAAATTTTTTCGCTCGAAATTTTACGAGCATGTGCGGAACTTCTAGGCAATCATATCGGCAGGTAACACGAAGTGATTCGAGTTCGTTTGCCCCCCCATTTTCTTTAACGAACGATAACTTTTTGTGAAAATAACAAGTGCCCCGAACCCGGCCGAAACGACTCGAATTACACTTCGAGACCCGCCGACATGATCGCCACGATGCACAGAGCACCCCCGTAAATTTTCGGGACGTTTCATTTTTTCACAACCTGGACCGAAACCCTAGGCCGAACAAAATGGTCGGATGCGAAGTGAAATTTTTTCGCTCGAAATTTTACGAGCTTGTGCAGAACTTCTAGGCAATCATATCGGCAGGTGACACGAAGTGATTCGAGTTCGTTTGCCCCCCCATTTTCTTTAACGAACGATAACTTTTTGTGAAAATAACAAGTGCCCCGATCCCGGCCGAAACGACTCGAATTACACTTCGAGACTCGCCGACATGATCGCCACAATGCACAGAGCACCCTCGTAAATTTTCGGGACGTTTCATTTTTTCACAACCAGGACCGAAACCCTAGGCCGAACAAAATGCTCGGATGCGAGGTGAAATTTTTTCGCTCGAAATTTTACGAGCTTGTGCAGAACTTCTAGGCAATCATATCGGCAGGTGACACGAAGTGATTCGAGGTCGTTTGCCCCCCCATTTTCTTTAACGAACGATAACTTTTTGTGAAAATAACAAGTGCCCCGATCCCGGCCGAAACGACTCGAATTACACTTCGAGACCCGCCGACATGATCGCCAGGATGCACAGAGCACCCTCGTAAATTTTTGGGACGTTTCATTTTTTCACAACCAGGACCGAAACCCTAGGCCGAACAAAATGGTCGGATGCGAAGTGAAATTTTTTCGCTCGAAATTTTACGAGCTTGTGCAGAACTTCTAGGCAATCATATCGGCAGGTGACACGAAGTGATTCGAGTTCGTTTGCCCCCCCATTTTCTTTAACGAACGATAACTTTTTGTGAAAATAACAAGTGCCCCGAACCCGGCCGAAACGACTCGAATTACACTTCGAGACCCGCCGACATGATCGCCACGATGCACAGAGCACCCTCGTAAATTTTCGGGCAAATCGGACGACGTTGTATTTTTTCACAATCAGGACCGAAACCCTAGGCCGAACAAAATGGTCGGATGCGAAGTGAAATTTTTTCGCTCGAAATTTTACGAGCATGTGCGGAACTTCTAGGCAATCATATCGGCAGGTGACACGAAGTGATTCGAGTTCGTTTGCCCCCCCCATTTTCTTTAACGAACGATAACTTTTTGTGAAAATAACAAGTGCCCCGAACCCGGCCGAAACGACTCGATTTACACTTCGAGACCCGCCGACATGATCGCCACGATGCACAGAGCACCCTCGTAAATTTTCGGGCAAATCGGACGACGTTGTATTTTTTCCCAATCAGGACCGAAACCCTAGGCCGAACAAAATGGTCGGATGCGAAGTGAAATTTTTTCTTTCGAAATTTTACGAGCATGTGCGGAACTTCTAGTCAATCATATCGGCAGGTGACACGAAGTGATTCGAGTTCGTTTGCCCCCCCATTTTCTTTAACGAACGATAACTTTTTGTGAAAATAACAAGTGCCCCGAACCCGGCCGAAACGACTCGAATTACACTTCGAGACCCGCCGACATGATCGCCACGATGCACAGAGCACCCTCGTAAATTTTCGGGACGTTTCATTTTTTCACAACCAGGACCGAAACCCTAGGCCGAACAAAATGGTCGGATGCGAAGTGAAATTTTTTCGCTCGAAATTTTACGAGCTTGTGCAGAACTTCTAGGCAATCATATCGGCAGGTGACACGAAGTGATTCGAGTTCGTTTGCCTCCCCCATTTTCTTTAACGAACGATAACTTTTTGTGAAAATAACAAGTGCCCCGAACCCGGCCGAAACGACTCGACTTACACTTCGAGACCCGCCGACATGATCGCCACGATGCACAGAGCACCCTCGTAAATTTTCGGGCAAATCGGACGACGTTGTATTTTTTCACAATCTGGACCGAAACCCTAGGCCGAACAAAATGGTCGGATGCGAAGTGAAATTTTTTCGCTCGAAATTTTACGAGCATGTGCGGAACTTCTAGGCAATCATATCGGCAGGTGACACGAAGTGATTCGAGTTCGTTTGCCCCCCCATTTTCTTTAACGAACGATAACTTTTTGTGAAAATAACAAGTGTCCCGAACCCGGCCGAAACGACTCGAATTACACTTCGAGACCCGCCGACATGATCGCCACGATGCACAGAGCACCCCCGTAAATTTTCGGGACGTTTCATTTTTTCACAACCTGGACCGAAACCCTAGGCCGAACAAAATGGTCGGATGCGAAGTGAAATTTTTTCGCTCGAAATTTTACGAGCTTGTGCAGAGCTTCTAGGCAATCATATCGGCAGGTGACACGAAGTGATTCGAGTTCGTTTGCCCCCCCATTTTCTTTAACGAACGATAACTTTTTGTGAAAATAACAAGTGCCCCGATCCCGGCCGAAACGACTCGAATTACACTTCGAGACTCGCCGACATGATCGCCACGATGCACAGAGCACCCTCGTAAATTTTCGGGACGTTTCATTTTTTCACAACCAGGACCGAAACCCTAGGCCGAACAAAATGCTCGGATGCGAGGTGAAATTTTTTCGCTCAAATTTTACGAGCTTGTGCAGAACTTCTAGGCAATCATATCGGCAGGTGACACGAAGTGATTCGAGTTCGTTTGCCCCCCCATTTTCTTTAACGAACGATAACTTTTTGTGAAAATAACAAGTGCCCCGATCCCGGCCGAAACGACTCGAATTACACTTCGAGACCCGCCGACATGATCGCCACGATGCACAGAGCACCCTCGTAAATTTTTGGGACGTTTCATTTTTTCACAACCAGGACCGAAACCCTAGGCCGAACAAAATGGTCGGATGCGAAGTGAAATTTTTTCGCTCGAAATTTTACGAGCTTGTGCAGAACTTCTAGGCAATCATATCGGCAGGTGACACGAAGTGATTCGAGTTCGTTTGCCTCCCCCATTTTCTTTAACGAACGATAACTTTTTGTGAAAATAACAAGTGCCCCGAACCCGGCCGAAACGACTCGACTTACACTTCGAGACCCGCCGACATGATCGCCACGATGCACAGAGCACCCTCGTAAATTTTCGGGCAAATCGGACGACGTTGTATTTTTTCACAATCTGGACCGAAACCCTAGGCCGAACAAAATGGTCGGATGCGAAGTGAAATTTTTTCGCTCGAAATTTTACGAGCATGTGCGGAACTTCTAGGCAATCATATCGGCAGGTGACACGAAGTGATTCGAGTTCGTTTGCCCCCCCATTTTCTTTAACGAACGATAACTTTTTGTGAAAATAACAAGTGCCCCGAACCCGGCCGAAACGACTCGAATTACACTTCGAGACCCGCCGACATGATCGCCACGATGCACAGAGCACCCCCGTAAATTTTCGGGACGTTTCATTTTTTCACAACCTGGACCGAAACCCTAGGCCGAACAAAATGGTCGGATGCGAAGTGAAATTTTTTCGCTCGAAATTTTACGAGCTTGTGCAGAACTTCTAGGCAATCATATCGGCAGGTGACACGAAGTGATTCGAGTTCGTTTGCCCCCCCATTTTCTTTAACGAACGATAACTTTTTGTGAAAATAACAAGTGCCCCGATCCCGGCCGAAACGACTCGAATTACACTTCGAGACTCGCCGACATGATCGCCACGATGCACAGAGCACCCTCGTAAATTTTCGGGACGTTTCATTTTTTCACAACCAGGACCGAAACCCTAGGCCGAACAAAATGCTCGGATGCGAGGTGAAATTTTTTCGCTCGAAATTTTACGAGCTTGTGCAGAACTTCTAGGCAATCATATCGGCAGGTGACACGAAGTGATTCGAGTTCGTTTGCCCCCCCATTTTCTTTAACGAACGATAACTTTTTGTGAAAATAACAAGTGCCCCGATCCCGGCCGAAACGACTCGAATTACACTTCGAGACCCGCCGACATGATCGCCACGATGCACAGAGCACCCTCGTAAATTTTTGGGACGTTTCATTTTTTCACAACCAGGACCGAAACCCTAGGCCGAACAAAATGGTCGGATGCGAAGTGAAA
The DNA here is from genome assembly GCF_965113065.1 of Corylus avellana. NCBI lineage: Eukaryota > Viridiplantae > Streptophyta > Magnoliopsida > Fagales > Betulaceae > Corylus > Corylus avellana. The sequence continues at coordinate 28,504,010 of NC_142491.1, read as the reverse complement.
TTTTTTCGCTCGAAATTTTACGAGCTTGTGCAGAACTTCTAGGCAATCATATCGGCAGGTGACACGAAGTGATTCGAGTTCGTTTGCCCCCCCATTTTCTTTAACGAACGATAACTTTTTGTGAAAATAACAAGTGCCCCGAACCCGGCCGAAACGACTCGAATTACACTTCGAGACCCGCCGACATGATCGCCACGATGCACAGAGCACCCTCGTAAATTTTCGGGCAAATCGGACGACGTTGTATTTTTTCACAATCAGGACCGAAACCCTAGGCCGAACAAAATGGTCGGATGCGAAGTGAAATTTTTTCGCTCGAAATTTTACGAGCATGTGCGGAACTTCTAGGCAATCATATCGGCAGGTGACACGAAGTGATTCGAGTTCGTTTGCCCCCCCCATTTTCTTTAACGAACGATAACTTTTTGTGAAAATAACAAGTGCCCCGAACCCGGCCGAAACGACTCGATTTACACTTCGAGACCCGCCGACATGATCGCCACGATGCACAGAGCACCCTCGTAAATTTTCGGGCAAATCGGACGACGTTGTATTTTTTCCCAATCAGGACCGAAACCCTAGGCCGAACAAAATGGTCGGATGCGAAGTGAAATTTTTTCGCTCGAAATTTTACGAGCATGTGCGGAACTTCTAGTCAATCATATCGGCAGGTGACACGAAGTGGTTCGAGTTCGTTTGCCCCCCCATTTTCTTTAACGAACGATAACTTTTTGTGAAAATAACAAGTGCCCCGAACCCGGCCGAAACGACTCGAATTACACTTCGAGACCCGCCGACATGATCGCCACGATGCACAGAGCACCCTCGTAAATTTTCGGGACGTTTCATTTTTTCACAACCAGGACCGAAACCCTAGGCCGAACAAAATGGTCGGATGCGAAGTGAAATTTTTTCGCTCGAAATTTTACGAGCTTGTGCAGAACTTCTAGGCAATCATATCGGCAGGTGACACGAAGTGATTCGAGTTCGTTTGCCTCCCCCATTTTCTTTAACGAACGATAACTTTTTGTGAAAATAACAAGTGCCCCGAACCCGGCCGAAACGACTCGACTTACACTTCGAGACCCGCCGACATGATCGCCACGATGCACAGAGCACCCTCGTAAATTTTCGGGCAAATCGGACGACGTTGTATTTTTTCACAATCTGGACCGAAACCCTAGGCCGAACAAAATGGTCGGATGCGAAGTGAAATTTTTTCGCTCGAAATTTTACGAGCATGTGCGGAACTTCTAGGCAATCATATCGGCAGGTGACACGAAGTGATTCGAGTTCGTTTGCCCCCCCATTTTCTTTAACGAACGATAACTTTTTGTGAAAATAACAAGTGCCCCGAACCCGGCCGAAAACGACTCGAATTACACTTCGAGACCCGCCGACATGATCGCCACGATGCACAGAGCACCCCCGTAAATTTTCGGGACGTTTCATTTTTTCACAACCTGGACCGAAACCCTAGGCCGAACAAAATGGTCGGATGCGAAGTGAAATTTTTTCGCTCGAAATTTTACGAGCTTGTGCAGAACTTCTAGGCAATCATATCGGCAGGTGACACGAAGTGATTCGAGTTCGTTTGCCCCCCCATTTTCTTTAACGAACGATAACTTTTTGTGAAAATAACAAGTGCCCCGATCCCGGCCGAAACGACTCGAATTACACTTCGAGACTCGCCGACATGATCGCCACGATGCACAGAGCACCCTCGTAAATTTTCGGGACGTTTCATTTTTTCACAACCAGGACCGAAACCCTAGGCCGAACAAAATGGTCGGATGCGAGGTGAAATTTTTTCGCTCGAAATTTTACGAGCTTGTGCAGAACTTCTAGGCAATCATATCGGCAGGTGACACGAAGTGATTCGAGTTCGTTTGCCCCCCCATTTTCTTTAACGAACGATAACTTTTTGTGAAAATAACAAGTGCCCCGAACCCGGCCGAAACGACTCGAATTACACTTCGAGACCCGCCGACATGATCGCCACGATGCACAGAGCACCCTCGTAAATTTTCGGGACGTTTCATTTTTTCACAACCAGGACCGAAACCCTAGGCCGAACAAAATGGTCGGATGCGAAGTGAAATTTTTTCGCTCGAAATTTTACGAGCTTGTGCAGAACTTCTAGGCAATCATATCGGCAGGTGACACGAAGTGATTCGAGTTCGTTTGCCTCCCCCATTTTCTTTAACGAACGATAACTTTTTGTGAAAATAACAAGTGCCCCGAACCCGGCCGAAACGACTCGACTTACACTTCGAGACCCGCCGACATGATCGCCACGATGCACAGAGCACCCTCGTAAATTTTCGGGCAAATCGGACGACGTTGTATTTTTTCACAATCTGGACCGAAACCCTAGGCCGAACAAAATGGTCGGATGCGAAGTGAAATTTTTTCGCTCGAAATTTTACGAGCATGTGCGGAACTTCTAGGCAATCATATCGGCAGGTGACACGAAGTGATTCGAGTTCGTTTGCCCCCCCATTTTCTTTAACGAACGATAACTTTTTGTGAAAATAACAAGTGCCCCGAACCCGGCCGAAACGACTCGAATTACACTTCGAGACCCGCCGACATGATCGCCACGATGCACAGAGCACCCCCGTAAATTTTCGGGACGTTTCATTTTTTCACAACCTGGACCGAAACCCTAGGCCGAACAAAATGGTCGGATGCGAAGTGAAATTTTTTCGCTCGAAATTTTACGAGCTTGTGCAGAACTTCTAGGCAATCATATCGGCAGGTGACACGAAGTGATTCGAGTTCGTTTGCCCCCCCATTTTCTTTAACGAACGATAACTTTTTGTGAAAATAACAAGTGCCCCGATCCCGGCCGAAACGACTCGAATTACACTTCGAGACTCGCCGACATGATCGCCACGATGCACAGAGCACCCTCGTAAATTTTCGGGACGTTTCATTTTTTCACAACCAGGACCGAAACCCTAGGCCGAACAAAATGCTCGGATGCGAGGTGAAATTTTTTCGCTCGAAATTTTACGAGCTTGTGCAGAACTTCTAGGCAATCATATCGGCAGGTGACACGAAGTGATTCGAGTTCGTTTGCCCCCCCATTTTCTTTAACGAACGATAACTTTTTGTGAAAATAACAAGTGCCCCGATCCCGGCCGAAACGACTCGAATTACACTTCGAGACCCGCCGACATGATCGCCACGATGCACAGAGCACCCTCGTAAATTTTTGGGACGTTTCATTTTTTCACAACCAGGACCGAAACCCTAGGCCGAACAAAATGGTCGGATGCGAAGTGAAATTTTTTCGCTCGAAATTTTACGAGCTTGTGCAGAACTTCTAGGCAATCATATCGGCAGGTGACACGAAGTGATTCGAGTTCGTTTGCCCCCCCATTTTCTTTAACGAACGATAACTTTTTGTGAAAATAACAAGTGCCCCGAACCCGGCCGAAACGACTCGAATTACACTTCGAGACCCGCCGACATGATCGCCACGATGCACAGAGCACCCCCGTAAATTTTCGGGACGTTTCATTTTTTCACAACCTGGACCGAAACCCTAGGCCGAACAAAATGGTCGGATGCGAAGTGAAATTTTTTCGCTCGAAATTTTACGAGCTTGTGCAGAACTTCTAGGCAATCATATCGGCAGGTGACACGAAGTGATTCGAGTTCGTTTGCCCCCCCATTTTCTTTAACGAACGATAACTTTTTGTGAAAATAACAAGTGCCCCGATCCCGGCCGAAACGACTCGAATTACACTTCGAGACTCGCCGACATGATCGCCACGATGCACAGAGCACCCTCGTAAATTTTCGGGACGTTTCATTTTTTCACAACCAGGACCGAAACCCTAGGCCGAACAAAATGCTCGGATGCGAGGTGAAATTTTTTCGCTCGAAATTTTACGAGCTTGTGCAGAACTTCTAGGCAATCATATCGGCAGGTGACACGAAGTGATTCGAGTTCGTTTGCCCCCCCATTTTCTTTAACGAACGATAACTTTTTGTGAAAATAACAAGTGCCCCGATCCCGGCCGAAACGACTCGAATTACACTTCGAGACCCGCCGACATGATCGCCACGATGCACAGAGCACCCTCGTAAATTTTTGGGACGTTTCATTTTTTCACAACCAGGACCGAAACCCTAGGCCGAACAAAATGGTCGGATGCGAAGTGAAATTTTTTCGCTCGAAATTTTACGAGCTTGTGCAGAACTTCTAGGCAATCATATCGGCAGGTGACACGAAGTGATTCGAGTTCGTTTGCCTCCCCCATTTTCTTTAACGAACGATAACTTTTTGTGAAAATAACAAGTGCCCCGAACCCGGCCGAAACGACTCGACTTACACTTCGAGACCCGCCGACATGATCGCCACGATGCACAGAGCACCCTCGTAAATTTTCGGGCAAATCGGACGACGTTGTATTTTTTCACAATCTGGACCGAAACCCTAGGCCGAACAAAATGGTCGGATGCGAAGTGAAATTTTTTCGCTCGAAATTTTACGAGCATGTGCGGAACTTCTAGGCAATCATATCGGCAGGTGACACGAAGTGATTCGAGTTCGTTTGCCCCCCCATTTTCTTTAACGAACGATAACTTTTTGTGAAAATAACAAGTGCCCCGAACCCGGCCGAAACGACTCGAATTACACTTCGAGACCCGCCGACATGATCGCCACGATGCACAGAGCACCCCCGTAAATTTTCGGGACGTTTCATTTTTTCACAACCTGGACCGAAACCCTAGGCCGAACAAAATGGTCGGATGCGAAGTGAAATTTTTTCGCTCGAAATTTTACGAGCTTGTGCAGAACTTCTAGGCAATCATATCGGCAGGTGACACGAAGTGATTCGAGTTCGTTTGCCCCCCCATTTTCTTTAACGAACGATAACTTTTTGTGAAAATAACAAGTGCCCCGATCCCGGCCGAAACGACTCGAATTACACTTCGAGACTCGCCGACATGATCGCCACGATGCACAGAGCACCCTCGTAAATTTTCGGGACGTTTCATTTTTTCACAACCAGGACCGAAACCCTAGGCCGAACAAAATGCTCGGATGCGAGGTGAAATTTTTTCGCTCGAAATTTTACGAGCTTGTGCAGAACTTCTAGGCAATCATATCGGCAGGTGACACGAAGTGATTCGAGTTCGTTTGCCCCCCCATTTTCTTTAACGAACGATAACTTTTTGTGAAAATAACAAGTGCCCCGATCCCGGCCGAAACGACTCGAATTACACTTCGAGACCCGCCGACATGATCGCCACGATGCACAGAGCACCCTCGTAAATTTTTGGGACGTTTCATTTTTTCACAACCAGGACCGAAACCCTAGGCCGAACAAAATGGTCGGATGCGAAGTGAAATTTTTTCGCTCGAAATTTTACGAGCTTGTGCAGAACTTCTAGGCAATCATATCGGCAGGTGACACGAAGTGATTCGAGTTCGTTTGCCCCCCCATTTTCTTTAACGAACGATAACTTTTTGTGAAAATAACAAGTGCCCCGAACCCGGCCGAAACGACTCGAATTACACTTCGAGACCCGCCGACATGATCGCCACGATGCACAGAGCACCCTCGTAAATTTTCGGGCAAATCGGACGACGTTGTATTTTTTCACAATCAGGACCGAAACCCTAGGCCGAACAAAATGGTCGGATGCGAAGTGAAATTTTTTCGCTCGAAATTTTACGAGCATGTGCGGAACTTCTAGGCAATCATATCGGCAGGTGACACGAAGTGATTCGAGTTCGTTTGCCCCCCCCATTTTCTTTAACGAACGATAACTTTTTGTGAAAATAACAAGTGCCCCGAACCCGGCCGAAACGACTCGATTTACACTTCGAGACCCGCCGACATGATCGCCACGATGCACAGAGCACCCTCGTAAATTTTCGGGCAAATCGGACGACGTTGTATTTTTTCCCAATCAGGACCGAAACCCTAGGCCGAACAAAATGGTCGGATGCGAAGTGAAATTTTTTCGCTCGAAATTTTACGAGCATGTGCGGAACTTCTAGTCAATCATATCGGCAGGTGACACGAAGTGATTCGAGTTCGTTTGCCCCCCCATTTTCTTTAACGAACGATAACTTTTTGTGAAAATAACAAGTGCCCCGAACCCGGCCGAAACGACTCGAATTACACTTCGAGACCCGCCGACATGATCGCCACGATGCACAGAGCACCCTCGTAAATTTTCGGGACGTTTCATTTTTTCACAACCAGGACCGAAACCCTAGGCCGAACAAAATGGTCGGATGCGAAGTGAAATTTTTTCGCTCGAAATTTTACGAGCTTGTGCAGAACTTCTAGGCAATCATATCGGCAGGTGACACGAAGTGATTCGAGTTCGTTTGCCTCCCCCATTTTCTTTAACGAACGATAACTTTTTGTGAAAATAACAAGTGCCCCGAACCCGGCCGAAACGACTCGACTTACACTTCGAGACCCGCCGACATGATCGCCACGATGCACAGAGCACCCTCGTAAATTTTCGGGCAAATCGGACGACGTTGTATTTTTTCACAATCTGGACCGAAACCCTAGGCCGAACAAAATGGTCGGATGCGAAGTGAAATTTTTTCGCTCGAAATTTTACGAGCATGTGCGGAACTTCTAGGCAATCATTTCGGCAGGTGACACGAAGTGATTCGAGTTCGTTTGCCCCCCCATTTTCTTTAACGAACGATAACTTTTTGTGAAAATAACTAGTGCCCCGAACCCGGCCGAAAACGACTCGAATTACACTTCGAGACCCGCCGACATGATCGCCACGATGCACAGAGCACCCCCGTAAATTTTCGGGACGTTTCATTTTTTCACAACCTGGACCGAAACCCTAGGCCGAACAAAATGGTCGGATGCGAAGTGAAATTTTTTCGCTCGAAATTTTACGAGCTTGTGCAGAACTTCTAGGCAATCATATCGGCAGGTGACACGAAGTGATTCGAGTTCGTTTGCCCCCCCATTTTCTTTAACGAACGATAACTTTTTGTGAAAATAACAAGTGCCCCGATCCCGGCCGAAACGACTCGAATTACACTTCGAGACTCGCCGACATGATCGCCACGATGCACAGAGCACCCTCGTAAATTTTCGGGACGTTTCATTTTTTCACAACCAGGACCGAAACCCTAGGCCGAACAAAATGGTCGGATGCGAGGTGAAATTTTTTCGCTCGAAATTTTACGAGCTTGTGCAGAACTTCTAGGCAATCATATCGGCAGGTGACACGAAGTGATTCGAGTTCGTTTGCCCCCCCATTTTCTTTAACGAACGATAACTTTTTGTGAAAATAACAAGTGCCCCGAACCCGGCCGAAACGACTCGAATTACACTTCGAGACCCGCCGACATGATCGCCACGATGCACAGAGCACCCTCGTAAATTTTCGGGCAAATCGGACGACGTTGTATTTTTTCACAATCAGGACCGAAACCCTAGGCCGAACAAAATGGTCGGATGCGAAGTGAAATTTTTTCGCTCGAAATTTTACGAGCATGTGCGGAACTTCTAGGCAATCATATCGGCAGGTGACACGAAGTGATTCGAGTTCGTTTGCCCCCCCCATTTTCTTTAACGAACGATAACTTTTTGTGAAAATAACAAGTGCCCCGAACCCGGCCGAAACGACTCGATTTACACTTCGAGACCCGCCGACATGATCGCCACGATGCACAGAGCACCCTCGTAAATTTTCGGGCAAATCGGACGACGTTGTATTTTTTCCCAATCAGGACCGAAACCCTAGGCCGAACAAAATGGTCGGATGCGAAGTGAAATTTTTTCGCTCGAAATTTTACGAGCATGTGCGGAACTTCTAGTCAATCATATCGGCAGGTGACACGAAGTGATTCGAGTTCGTTTGCCCCCCCATTTTCTTTAACGAACGATAACTTTTTGTGAAAATAACAAGTGCCCCGAACCCGGCCGAAACGACTCGAATTACACTTCGAGACCCGCCGACATGATCGCCACGATGCACAGAGCACCCTCGTAAATTTTCGGGACGTTTCATTTTTTCACAACCAGGACCGAAACCCTAGGCCGAACAAAATGGTCGGATGCGAAGTGAAATTTTTTCGCTCGAAATTTTACGAGCTTGTGCAGAACTTCTAGGCAATCATATCGGCAGGTGACACGAAGTGATTCGAGTTCGTTTGCCTCCCCCATTTTCTTTAACGAACGATAACTTTTTGTGAAAATAACAAGTGCCCCGAACCCGGCCGAAACGACTCGACTTACACTTCGAGACCCGCCGACATGATCGCCACGATGCACAGAGCACCCTCGTAAATTTTCGGGCAAATCGGACGACGTTGTATTTTTTCACAATCTGGACCGAAACCCTAGGCCGAACAAAATGGTCGGATGCGAAGTGAAATTTTTTCGCTCGAAATTTTACGAGCATGTGCGGAACTTCTAGGCAATCATTTCGGCAGGTGACACGAAGTGATTCGAGTTCGTTTGCCCCCCCATTTTCTTTAACGAACGATAACTTTTTGTGAAAATAACTAGTGCCCCGAACCCGGCCGAAAACGACTCGAATTACACTTCGAGACCCGCCGACATGATCGCCACGATGCACAGAGCACCCCCGTAAATTTTCGGGACGTTTCATTTTTTCACAACCTGGACCGAAACCCTAGGCCGAACAAAATGGTCGGATGCGAAGTGAAATTTTTTCGCTCGAAATTTTACGAGCTTGTGCAGAACTTCTAGGCAATCATATCGGCAGGTGACACGAAGTGATTCGAGTTCGTTTGCCCCCCCATTTTCTTTAACGAACGATAACTTTTTGTGAAAATAACAAGTGCCCCGATCCCGGCCGAAACGACTCGAATTACACTTCGAGACTCGCCGACATGATCGCCACGATGCACAGAGCACCCTCGTAAATTTTCGGGACGTTTCATTTTTTCACAACCAGGACCGAAACCCTAGGCCGAACAAAATGGTCGGATGCGAGGTGAAATTTTTTCGCTCGAAATTTTACGAGCTTGTGCAGAACTTCTAGGCAATCATATCGGCAGGTGACACGAAGTGATTCGAGTTCGTTTGCCCCCCCATTTTCTTTAACGAACGATAACTTTTTGTGAAAATAACAAGTGCCCCGATCCCGGCCGAAACGACTCGAATTACACTTCGAGACTCGCCGACATGATCGCCACGATGCACAGAGCACCCTCGTAAATTTTCGGGACGTTTCATTTTTTCACAACCAGGACCGAAACCCTAGGCCGAACAAAATGCTCGGATGCGAGGTGAAATTTTTTCGCTCGAAATTTTACGAGCTTGTGCAGAACTTCTAGGCAATCATATCGGCAGGTGACACGAAGTGATTCGAGTTCGTTTGCCCCCCCATTTTCTTTAACGAACGATAACTTTTTGTGAAAATAACAAGTGCCCCGATCCCGGCCGAAACGACTCGAATTACACTTCGAGACCCGCCGACATGATCGCCACGATGCACAGAGCACCCTCGTAAATTTTTGGGACGTTTCATTTTTTCACAACCAGGACCGAAACCCTAGGCCGAACAAAATGGTCGGATGCGAAGTGAAATTTTTTCGCTCGAAATTTTACGAGCTTGTGCAGAACTTCTAGGCAATCATATCGGCAGGTGACACGAAGTGATTCGAGTTCGTTTGCCTCCCCCATTTTCTTTAACGAACGATAACTTTTTGTGAAAATAACAAGTGCCCCGAACCCGGCCGAAACGACTCGACTTACACTTCGAGACCCGCCGACATGATCGCCACGATGCACAGAGCACCCTCGTAAATTTTCGGGCAAATCGGACGACGTTGTATTTTTTCACAATCTGGACCGAAACCCTAGGCCGAACAAAATGGTCGGATGCGAAGTGAAATTTTTTCGCTCGAAATTTTACGAGCATGTGCGGAACTTCTAGGCAATCATATCGGCAGGTGACACGAAGTGATTCGAGTTCGTTTGCCCCCCCATTTTCTTTAACGAACGATAACTTTTTGTGAAAATAACAAGTGCCCCGAACCCGGCCGAAACGACTCGAATTACACTTCGAGACCCGCCGACATGATCGCCACGATGCACAGAGCACCCCCGTAAATTTTCGGGACGTTTCATTTTTTCACAACCTGGACCGAAACCCTAGGCCGAACAAAATGGTCGGATGCGAAGTGAAATTTTTTCGCTCGAAATTTTACGAGCTTGTGCAGAACTTCTAGGCAATCATATCGGCAGGTGACACGAAGTGATTCGAGTTCGTTTGCCCCCCCATTTTCTTTAACGAACGATAACTTTTTGTGAAAATAACAAGTGCCCCGATCCCGGCCGAAACGACTCGAATTACACTTCGAGACTCGCCGACATGATCGCCACGATGCACAGAGCACCCTCGTAAATTTTCGGGACGTTTCATTTTTTCACAACCAGGACCGAAACCCTAGGCCGAACAAAATGCTCGGATGCGAGGTGAAATTTTTTCGCTCGAAATTTTACGAGCTTGTGCAGAACTTCTAGGCAATCATATCGGCAGGTGACACGAAGTGATTCGAGTTCGTTTGCCCCCCCATTTTCTTTAACGAACGATAACTTTTTGTGAAAATAACAAGTGCCCCGATCCCGGCCGAAACGACTCGAATTACACTTCGAGACCCGCCGACATGATCGCCACGATGCACAGAGCACCCTCGTAAATTTTTGGGACGTTTCATTTTTTCACAACCAGGACCGAAACCCTAGGCCGAACAAAATGGTCGGATGCGAAGTGAAATTTTTTCGCTCGAAATTTTACGAGCTTGTGCAGAACTTCTAGGCAATCATATCGGCAGGTGACACGAAGTGATTCGAGTTCGTTTGCCCCCCCATTTTCTTTAACGAACGATAACTTTTTGTGAAAATAACAAGTGCCCCGAACCCGGCCGAAACGACTCGAATTACACTTCGAGACCCGCCGACATGATCGCCACGATGCACAGAGCACCCCCGTAAATTTTCGGGACGTTTCATTTTTTCACAACCTGGACCGAAACCCTAGGCCGAACAAAATGGTCGGATGCGAAGTGAAATTTTTTCGCTCGAAATTTTACGAGCTTGTGCAGAACTTCTAGGCAATCATATCGGCAGGTGACACGAAGTGATTCGAGTTCGTTTGCCCCCCATTTTCTTTAACGAACGATAACTTTTTGTGAAAATAACAAGTGCCCCGATCCCGGCCGAAACGACTCGAATTACACTTCGAGACTCGCCGACATGATCGCCACGATGCACAGAGCACCCTCGTAAATTTTCGGGCAAATCGGACGACGTTGTATTTTTTCACAATCTGGATCGAAACCCTAGGCCGAACAAAATGGTCGGATGCGAAGTGAAATTTTTTCGCTCGAAATTTTACGAGCATGTGCGGAACTTCTAGGCAATCATATCGGCAGGTGACACGAAGTGATTCGAGTTCGTTTGCCCCCCCATTTTCTTTAACGAACGATAACTTTTTGTGAAAATAACAAGTGCCCCGAACCCGGCCGAAAACGACTCGAATTACACTTCGAGACCCGCCGACATGATCGCCACGATGCACAGAGCACCCCCGTAAATTTTCGGGACGTTTCATTTTTTCACAACCTGGACCGAAACCCTAGGCCGAACAAAATGGTCGGATGCGAAGTGAAATTTTTTCGCTCGAAATTTTACGAGCTTGTGCAGAACTTCTAGGCAATCATATCGGCAGGTGACACGAAGTGATTCGAGTTCGTTTGCCCCCCCATTTTCTTTAACGAACGATAACTTTTTGTGAAAATAACAAGTGCCCCGATCCCGGCCGAAACGACTCGAATTACACTTCGAGACTCGCCGACATGATCGCCACGATGCACAGAGCACCCTCGTAAATTTTCGGGACGTTTCATTTTTTCACAACCAGGACCGAAACCCTAGGCCGAACAAAATGCTCGGATGCGAGGTGAAATTTTTTCGCTCGAAATTTTACGAGCTTGTGCAGAACTTCTAGGCAATCATATCGGCAGGTGACACGAAGTGATTCGAGTTCGTTTGCCCCCCCATTTTCTTTAACGAACGATAACTTTTTGTGAAAATAACAAGTGCCCCGATCCCGGCCGAAACGACTCGAATTACACTTCGAGACCCGCCGACATGATCGCCACGATGCACAGAGCACCCTCGTAAATTTTTGGGACGTTTCATTTTTTCACAACCAGGACCGAAACCCTAGGCCGAACAAAATGGTCGGATGCGAAGTGAAATTTTTTCGCTCGAAATTTTACGAGCTTGTGCAGAACTTCTAGGCAATCATATCGGCAGGTGACACGAAGTGATTCGAGTTCGTTTGCCCCCCCATTTTCTTTAACGAACGATAACTTTTTGTGAAAATAACAAGTGCCCCGAACCCGGCCGAAACGACTCGAATTACACTTCGAGACCCGCCGACATGATCGCCACGATGCACAGAGCACCCTCGTAAATTTTCGGGCAAATCGGACGACGTTGTATTTTTTCACAATCAGGACCGAAACCCTAGGCCGAACAAAATGGTCGGATGCGAAGTGAAATTTTTTCGCTCGAAATTTTACGAGCATGTGCGGAACTTCTAGGCAATCATATCGGCAGGTGACACGAAGTGATTCGAGTTCGTTTGCCCCCCCCATTTTCTTTAACGAACGATAACTTTTTGTGAAAATAACAAGTGCCCCGAACCCGGCCGAAACGACTCGATTTACACTTCGAGACCCGCCGACATGATCGCCACGATGCACAGAGCACCCTCGTAAATTTTCGGGCAAATCGGACGACGTTGTATTTTTTCCCAATCAGGACCGAAACCCTAGGCCGAACAAAATGGTCGGATGCGAAGTGAAATTTTTTCGCTCGAAATTTTACGAGCATGTGCGGAACTTCTAGTCAATCATATCGGCAGGTGACACGAAGTGATTCGAGTTCGTTTGCCCCCCCATTTTCTTTAACGAACGATAACTTTTTGTGAAAATAACAAGTGCCCCGAACCCGGCCGAAACGACTCGAATTACACTTCGAGACCCGCCGACATGATCGCCACGATGCACAGAGCACCCTCGTAAATTTTCGGGACGTTTCATTTTTTCACAACCAGGACCGAAACCCTAGGCCGAACAAAATGGTCGGATGCGAAGTGAAATTTTTTCGCTCGAAATTTTACGAGCTTGTGCAGAACTTCTAGGCAATCATATCGGCAGGTGACACGAAGTGATTCGAGTTCGTTTGCCTCCCCCATTTTCTTTAACGAACGATAACTTTTTGTGAAAATAACAAGTGCCCCGAACCCGGCCGAAACGACTCGACTTACACTTCGAGACCCGCCGACATGATCGCCACGATGCACAGAGCACCCTCGTAAATTTTCGGGCAAATCGGACGACGTTGTATTTTTTCACAATCTGGACCGAAACCCTAGGCCGAACAAAATGGTCGGATGCGAAGTGAAATTTTTTCGCTCGAAATTTTACGAGCATGTGCGGAACTTCTAGGCAATCATTTCGGCAGGTGACACGAAGTGATTCGAGTTCGTTTGCCCCCCCATTTTCTTTAACGAACGATAACTTTTTGTGAAAATAACTAGTGCCCCGAACCCGGCCGAAAACGACTCGAATTACACTTCGAGACCCGCCGACATGATCGCCACGATGCACAGAGCACCCCCGTAAATTTTCGGGACGTTTCATTTTTTCACAACCTGGACCGAAACCCTAGGCCGAACAAAATGGTCGGATGCGAAGTGAAATTTTTTCGCTCGAAATTTTACGAGCTTGTGCAGAACTTCTAGGCAATCATATCGGCAGGTGACACGAAGTGATTCGAGTTCGTTTGCCCCCCCCATTTTCTTTAACGAACGATAACTTTTTGTGAAAATAACAAGTGCCCCGATCCCGGCCGAAACGACTCGAATTACACTTCGAGACTCGCCGACATGATCGCCACGATGCACAGAGCACCCTCGTAAATTTTCGGGACGTTTCATTTTTTCACAACCAGGACCGAAACCCTAGGCCGAACAAAATGGTCGGATGCGAGGTGAAATTTTTTCGCTCGAAATTTTACGAGCTTGTGCAGAACTTCTAGGCAATCATATCGGCAGGTGACACGAAGTGATTCGAGTTCGTTTGCCCCCCCATTTTCTTTAACGAACGATAACTTTTTGTGAAAATAACAAGTGCCCCGAACCCGGCCGAAACGACTCGAATTACACTTCGAGACCCGCCGACATGATCGCCACGATGCACAGAGCACCCTCGTAAATTTTCGGGCAAATCGGACGACGTTGTATTTTTTCACAATCAGGACCGAAACCCTAGGCCGAACAAAATGGTCGGATGCGAAGTGAAATTTTTTCGCTCGAAATTTTACGAGCATGTGCGGAACTTCTAGGCAATCATATCGGCAGGTGACACGAAGTGATTCGAGTTCGTTTGCCCCCCCCATTTTCTTTAACGAACGATAACTTTTTGTGAAAATAACAAGTGCCCCGAACCCGGCCGAAACGACTCGATTTACACTTCGAGACCCGCCGACATGATCGCCACGATGCACAGAGCACCCTCGTAAATTTTCGGGCAAATCGGACGACGTTGTATTTTTTCCCAATCAGGACCGAAACCCTAGGCCGAACAAAATGGTCGGATGCGAAGTGAAATTTTTTCGCTCGAAATTTTACGAGCATGTGCGGAACTTCTAGTCAATCATATCGGCAGGTGACACGAAGTGATTCGAGTTCGTTTGCCCCCCCATTTTCTTTAACGAACGATAACTTTTTGTGAAAATAACAAGTGCCCCGAACCCGGCCGAAACGACTCGAATTACACTTCGAGACCCGCCGACATGATCGCCACGATGCACAGAGCACCCTCGTAAATTTTCGGGACGTTTCATTTTTTCACAACCAGGACCGAAACCCTAGGCCGAACAAAATGGTCGGATGCGAAGTGAAATTTTTTCGCTCGAAATTTTACGAGCTTGTGCAGAACTTCTAGGCAATCATATCGGCAGGTGACACGAAGTGATTCGAGTTCGTTTGCCTCCCCCATTTTCTTTAACGAACGATAACTTTTTGTGAAAATAACAAGTGCCCCGAACCCGGCCGAAACGACTCGACTTACACTTCGAGACCCGCCGACATGATCGCCACGATGCACAGAGCACCCTCGTAAATTTTCGGGCAAATCGGACGACGTTGTATTTTTTCACAATCTGGACCGAAACCCTAGGCCGAACAAAATGGTCGGATGCGAAGTGAAATTTTTTCGCTCGAAATTTTACGAGCATGTGCGGAACTTCTAGGCAATCATTTCGGCAGGTGACACGAAGTGATTCGAGTTCGTTTGCCCCCCCATTTTCTTTAACGAACGATAACTTTTTGTGAAAATAACTAGTGCCCCGAACCCGGCCGAAAACGACTCGAATTACACTTCGAGACCCGCCGACATGATCGCCACGATGCACAGAGCACCCCCGTAAATTTTCGGGACGTTTCATTTTTTCACAACCTGGACCGAAACCCTAGGCCGAACAAAATGGTCGGATGCGAAGTGAAATTTTTTCGCTCGAAATTTTACGAGCTTGTGCAGAACTTCTAGGCAATCATATCGGCAGGTGACACGAAGTGATTCGAGTTCGTTTGCCCCCCCATTTTCTTTAACGAACGATAACTTTTTGTGAAAATAACAAGTGCCCCGATCCCGGCCGAAACGACTCGAATTACACTTCGAGACTCGCCGACATGATCGCCACGATGCACAGAGCACCCTCGTAAATTTTCGGGACGTTTCATTTTTTCACAACCAGGACCGAAACCCTAGGCCGAACAAAATGGTCGGATGCGAGGTGAAATTTTTTCGCTCGAAATTTTACGAGCTTGTGCAGAACTTCTAGGCAATCATATCGGCAGGTGACACGAAGTGATTCGAGTTCGTTTGCCCCCCCATTTTCTTTAACGAACGATAACTTTTTGTGAAAATAACAAGTGCCCCGATCCCGGCCGAAACGACTCGAATTACACTTCGAGACTCGCCGACATGATCGCCACGATGCACAGAGCACCCTCGTAAATTTTCGGGACGTTTCATTTTTTCACAACCAGGACCGAAACCCTAGGCCGAACAAAATGCTCGGATGCGAGGTGAAATTTTTTCGCTCGAAATTTTACGAGCTTGTGCAGAACTTCTAGGCAATCATATCGGCAGGTGACACGAAGTGATTCGAGTTCGTTTGCCCCCCCATTTTCTTTAACGAACGATAACTTTTTGTGAAAATAACAAGTGCCCCGATCCCGGCCGAAACGACTCGAATTACACTTCGAGACCCGCCGACATGATCGCCACGATGCACAGAGCACCCTCGTAAATTTTTGGGACGTTTCATTTTTTCACAACCAGGACCGAAACCCTAGGCCGAACAAAATGGTCGGATGCGAAGTGAAATTTTTTCGCTCGAAATTTTACGAGCTTGTGCAGAACTTCTAGGCAATCATATCGGCAGGTGACACGAAGTGATTCGAGTTCGTTTGCCTCCCCCATTTTCTTTAACGAACGATAACTTTTTGTGAAAATAACAAGTGCCCCGAACCCGGCCGAAACGACTCGACTTACACTTCGAGACCCGCCGACATGATCGCCACGATGCACAGAGCACCCTCGTAAATTTTCGGGCAAATCGGACGACGTTGTATTTTTTCACAATCTGGACCGAAACCCTAGGCCGAACAAAATGGTCGGATGCGAAGTGAAATTTTTTCGCTCGAAATTTTACGAGCATGTGCGGAACTTCTAGGCAATCATATCGGCAGGTGACACGAAGTGATTCGAGTTCGTTTGCCCCCCCATTTTCTTTAACGAACGATAACTTTTTGTGAAAATAACAAGTGCCCCGAACCCGGCCGAAACGACTCGAATTACACTTCGAGACCCGCCGACATGATCGCCACGATGCACAGAGCACCCCCGTAAATTTTCGGGACGTTTCATTTTTTCACAACCTGGACCGAAACCCTAGGCCGAACAAAATGGTCGGATGCGAAGTGAAATTTTTTCGCTCGAAATTTTACGAGCTTGTGCAGAACTTCTAGGCAATCATATCGGCAGGTGACACGAAGTGATTCGAGTTCGTTTGCCCCCCCATTTTCTTTAACGAACGATAACTTTTTGTGAAAATAACAAGTGCCCCGATCCCGGCCGAAACGACTCGAATTACACTTCGAGACTCGCCGACATGATCGCCACGATGCACAGAGCACCCTCGTAAATTTTCGGGACGTTTCATTTTTTCACAACCAGGACCGAAACCCTAGGCCGAACAAAATGCTCGGATGCGAGGTGAAATTTTTTCGCTCGAAATTTTACGAGCTTGTGCAGAACTTCTAGGCAATCATATCGGCAGGTGACACGAAGTGATTCGAGTTCGTTTGCCCCCCCATTTTCTTTAACGAACGATAACTTTTTGTGAAAATAACAAGTGCCCCGATCCCGGCCGAAACGACTCGAATTACACTTCGAGACCCGCCGACATGATCGCCACGATGCACAGAGCACCCTCGTAAATTTTTGGGACGTTTCATTTTTTCACAACCAGGACCGAAACCCTAGGCCGAACAAAATGGTCGGATGCGAAGTGAAATTTTTTCGCTCGAAATTTTACGAGCTTGTGCAGAACTTCTAGGCAATCATATCGGCAGGTGACACGAAGTGATTCGAGTTCGTTTGCCCCCCCATTTTCTTTAACGAACGATAACTTTTTGTGAAAATAACAAGTGCCCCGAACCCGGCCGAAACGACTCGAATTACACTTCGAGACCCGCCGACATGATCGCCACGATGCACAGAGCACCCCCGTAAATTTTCGGGACGTTTCATTTTTTCACAACCTGGACCGAAACCCTAGGCCGAACAAAATGGTCGGATGCGAAGTGAAATTTTTTCGCTCGAAATTTTACGAGCTTGTGCAGAACTTCTAGGCAATCATATCGGCAGGTGACACGAAGTGATTCGAGTTCGTTTGCCCCCCCATTTTCTTTAACGAACGATAACTTTTTGTGAAAATAACAAGTGCCCCGATCCCGGCCGAAACGACTCGAATTACACTTCGAGACTCGCCGACATGATCGCCACGATGCACAGAGCACCCTCGTAAATTTTCGGGCAAATCGGACGACGTTGTATTTTTTCACAATCTGGATCGAAACCCTAGGCCGAACAAAATGGTCGGATGCGAAGTGAAATTTTTTCGCTCGAAATTTTACGAGCATGTGCGGAACTTCTAGGCAATCATATCGGCAGGTGACACGAAGTGATTCGAGTTCGTTTGCCCCCCCATTTTCTTTAACGAACGATAACTTTTTGTGAAAATAACAAGTGCCCCGAACCCGGCCGAAAACGACTCGAATTACACTTCGAGACCCGCCGACATGATCGCCACGATGCACAGAGCACCCCCGTAAATTTTCGGGACGTTTCATTTTTTCACAACCTGGACCGAAACCCTAGGCCGAACAAAATGGTCGGATGCGAAGTGAAATTTTTTCGCTCGAAATTTTACGAGCTTGTGCAGAACTTCTAGGCAATCATATCGGCAGGTGACACGAAGTGATTCGAGTTCGTTTGCCCCCCCATTTTCTTTAACGAACGATAACTTTTTGTGAAAATAACAAGTGCCCCGAACCCGGCCGAAACGACTCGAATTACAGTTCGAGACCCGCCGACATGATCGCCACGATGCACAGAGCACCCTCGTAAATTTTCGGGCAAATCGGACGACGTTGTATTTTTTCACAATCAGGACCGAAACCCTAGGCCGAACAAAATGGTCGGATGCGAAGTGAAATTTTTTCGCTCGAAATTTTACGAGCATGTGCGGAACTTCTAGGCAATCATATCGGCAGGTGACACGAAGTGATTCGAGTTCGTTTGCCCCCCCATTTTCTTTAACGAACGATAACTTTTTGTGAAAATAACAAGTGCCCCGAACCCGGCCGAAACGACTCGATTTACACTTCGAGACCCGCCGACATGATCGCCACGATGCACAGAGCACCCTCGTAAATTTTCGGGCAAATCGGACGACGTTGTATTTTTTCCCAATCAGGACCGAAACCCTAGGCCGAACAAAATGGTCGGATGCGAAGTGAAATTTTTTCGCTCGAAATTTTACGAGCATGTGCGGAACTTCTAGTCAATCATATCGGCAGGTGACACGAAGTGATTCGAGTTCGTTTGCCCCCCCATTTTCTTTAACGAACGATAACTTTTTGTGAAAATAACAAGTGCCCCGAACCCGGCCGAAACGACTCGAATTACACTTCGAGACCCGCCGACATGATCGCCACGATGCACAGAGCACCCTCGTAAATTTTCGGGACGTTTCATTTTTTCACAACCAGGACCGAAACCCTAGGCCGAACAAAATGGTCGGATGCGAAGTGAAATTTTTTCGCTCGAAATTTTACGAGCTTGTGCAGAACTTCTAGGCAATCATATCGGCAGGTGACACGAAGTGATTCGAGTTCGTTTGCCCCCCCCATTTTCTTTAACGAACGATAACTTTTTGTGAAAATAACAAGTGCCCCGAACCCGGCCGAAACGACTCGACTTACACTTCGAGACCCGCCGACATGATCGCCACGATGCACAGAGCACCCTCGTAAATTTTCGGGCAAATCGGACGACGTTGTATTTTTTCACAATCTGGACCGAAACCCTAGGCCGAACAAAATGGTCGGATGCGAAGTGAAATTTTTTCGCTCGAAATTTTACGAGCATGTGCGGAACTTCTAGGCAATCATATCGGCAGGTGACACGAAGTGATTCGAGTTCGTTTGCCCCCCCATTTTCTTTAACGAACGATAACTTTTTGTGAAAATAACAAGTGCCCCGAACCCGGCCGAAACGACTCGAATTACACTTCGAGACCCGCCGACATGATCGCCACGATGCACAGAGCACCCTCGTAAATTTTCGGGACGTTTCATTTTTTCACAACCTGGACCGAAACCCTAGGCCGAACAAAATGGTCGGATGCGAAGTGAAATTTTTTCGCTCGAAATTTTACGAGCTTGTGCAGAACTTCTAGGCAATCATATCGGCAGGTGACACGAAGTGATTCGAGTTCGTTTGCCCCCCCCATTTTCTTTAACGAACGATAACTTTTTGTGAAAATAACAAGTGCCCCGAACCCGGCCGAAACGACTCGAATTACACTTCGAGACCCGCCGACATGATCGCCACGATGCACAGAGCACCCTCGTAAATTTTCGGGCAAATCGGACGACGTTGTATTTTTTCACAATCAGGACCGAAACCCTAGGCCGAACAAAATGGTCGGATGCGAAGTGAAATTTTTTCGCTCGAAATTTTACGAGCATGTGCGGAACTTCTAGGCAATCATATCGGCAGGTGACACGAAGTGATTCGAGTTCGTTTGCCCCCCCCATTTTCTTTAACGAACGATAACTTTTTGTGAAAATAACAAGTGCCCCGAACCCGGCCGAAACGACTCGATTTATACTTCGAGACCCGCCGACATGATCGCCACGATGCACAGAGCACCCTCGTAAATTTTCGGGCAAATCGGACGACGTTGTATTTTTTCCCAATCAGGACCGAAACCCTAGGCCGAACAAAATGGTCGGATGCGAAGTGAAATTTTTTCGCTCGAAATTTTACGAGCATGTGCGGAACTTCTAGTCAATCATATCGGCAGGTGACACGAAGTGATTCGAGTTCGTTTGCCCCCCCATTTTCTTTAACGAACGATAACTTTTTGTGAAAATAACAAGTGCCCCGAACCCGGCCGAAACGACTCGAATTACACTTCGAGACCCGCCGACATGATCGCCACGATGCACAGAGCACCCTCGTAAATTTTCGGGACGTTTCATTTTTTCACAACCAGGACCGAAACCCTAGGCCGAACAAAATGGTCGGATGCGAAGTGAAATTTTTTCGCTCGAAATTTTACGAGCTTGTGCAGAACTTCTAGGCAATCATATCGGCAGGTGACACGAAGTGATTCGAGTTCGTTTGCCTCCCCCATTTTCTTTAACGAACGATAACTTTTTGTGAAAATAACAAGTGCCCCGAACCCGGCCGAAACGACTCGACTTACACTTCGAGACCCGCCGACATGATCGCCACGATGCACAGAGCACCCTCGTAAATTTTCGGGCAAATCGGACGACGTTGTATTTTTTCACAATCTGGACCGAAACCCTAGGCCGAACAAAATGGTCGGATGCGAAGTGAAATTTTTTCGCTCGAAATTTTACGAGCATGTGCGGAACTTCTAGGCAATCATATCGGCAGGTGACACGAAGTGATTCGAGTTCGTTTGCCCCCCCATTTTCTTTAACGAATGATAACTTTTTGTGAAAATAACAAGTGCCCCGAACCCGGCCGAAACGACTCGAATTACACTTCGAGACCCGCCGACATGATCGCCACGATGCACAGAGCACCCCCGTAAATTTTCGGGACGTTTCATTTTTTCACAACCTGGACCGAAACCCTAGGCCGAACAAAATGGTCGGATGCGAAGTGAAATTTTTTCGCTCGAAATTTTACGAGCTTGTGCAGAACTTCTAGGCAATCATATCGGCAGGTGACACGAAGTGATTCGAGTTCGTTTGCCCCCCCATTTTCTTTAACGAACGATAACTTTTTGTGAAAATAACAAGTGCCCCGATCCCGGCCGAAACGACTCGAATTACACTTCGAGACTCGCCGACATGATCGCCACGATGCACAGAGCACCCTCGTAAATTTTCGGGACGTTTCATTTTTTCACAACCAGGACCGAAACCCTAGGCCGAACAAAATGGTCGGATGCGAGGTGAAATTTTTTCGCTCGAAATTTTACGAGCTTGTGCAGAACTTCTAGGCAATCATATCGGCAGGTGACACGAAGTGATTCGAGTTCGTTTGCCCCCCCATTTTCTTTAACGAACGATAACTTTTTGTGAAAATAACAAGTGCCCCGAACCCGGCCGAAACGACTCGAATTACACTTCGAGACCCGCCGACATGATCGCCACGATGCACAGAGCACCCTCGTAAATTTTCGGGACGTTTCATTTTTTCACAACCAGGACCGAAACCCTAGGCCGAACAAAATGGTCGGATGCGAAGTGAAATTTTTTCGCTCGAAATTTTACGAGCTTGTGCAGAACTTCTAGGCAATCATATCGGCAGGTGACACGAAGTGATTCGAGTTCGTTTGCCTCCCCCATTTTCTTTAACGAACGATAACTTTTTGTGAAAATAACAAGTGCCCCGAACCCGGCCGAAACGACTCGACTTACACTTCGAGACCCGCCGACATGATCGCCACGATGCACAGAGCACCCTCGTAAATTTTCGGGCAAATCGGACGACGTTGTATTTTTTCACAATCTGGACCGAAACCCTAGGCCGAACAAAATGGTCGGATGCGAAGTGAAATTTTTTCGCTCGAAATTTTACGAGCATGTGCGGAACTTCTAGGCAATCATATCGGCAGGTGACACGAAGTGATTCGAGTTCGTTTGCCCCCCCATTTTCTTTAACGAACGATAACTTTTTGTGAAAATAACAAGTGCCCCGAACCCGGCCGAAACGACTCGAATTACACTTCGAGACCCGCCGACATGATCGCCACGATGCACAGAGCACCCCCGTAAATTTTCGGGACGTTTCATTTTTTCACAACCTGGACCGAAACCCTAGGCCGAACAAAATGGTCGGATGCGAAGTGAAATTTTTTCGCTCGAAATTTTACGAGCTTGTGCAGAACTTCTAGGCAATCATATCGGCAGGTGACACGAAGTGATTCGAGTTCGTTTGCCCCCCCATTTTCTTTAACGAACGATAACTTTTTGTGAAAATAACAAGTGCCCCGATCCCGGCCGAAACGACTCGAATTACACTTCGAGACTCGCCGACATGATCGCCACGATGCACAGAGCACCCTCGTAAATTTTCGGGACGTTTCATTTTTTCACAACCAGGACCGAAACCCTAGGCCGAACAAAATGCTCGGATGCGAGGTGAAATTTTTTCGCTCGAAATTTTACGAGCTTGTGCAGAACTTCTAGGCAATCATATCGGCAGGTGACACGAAGTGATTCGAGTTCGTTTGCCCCCCCATTTTCTTTAACGAACGATAACTTTTTGTGAAAATAACAAGTGCCCCGATCCCGGCCGAAACGACTCGAATTACACTTCGAGACCCGCCGACATGATCGCCACGATGCACAGAGCACCCTCGTAAATTTTTGGGACGTTTCATTTTTTCACAACCAGGACCGAAACCCTAGGCCGAACAAAATGGTCGGATGCGAAGTGAAATTTTTTCGCTCGAAATTTTACGAGCTTGTGCAGAACTTCTAGGCAATCATATCGGCAGGTGACACGAAGTGATTCGAGTTCGTTTGCCCCCCCATTTTCTTTAACGAACGATAACTTTTTGTGAAAATAACAAGTGCCCCGAACCCGGCCGAAACGACTCGAATTACACTTCGAGACCCGCCGACATGATCGCCACGATGCACAGAGCACCCTCGTAAATTTTCGGGCAAATCGGACGACGTTGTATTTTTTCACAATCAGGACCGAAACCCTAGGCCGAACAAAATGGTCGGATGCGAAGTGAAATTTTTTCGCTCGAAATTTTACGAGCATGTGCGGAACTTCTAGGCAATCATATCGGCAGGTGACACGAAGTGATTCGAGTTCGTTTGCCCCCCCCATTTTCTTTAACGAACGATAACTTTTTGTGAAAATAACAAGTGCCCCGAACCCGGCCGAAACGACTCGATTTACACTTCGAGACCCGCCGACATGATCGCCACGATGCACAGAGCACCCTCGTAAATTTTCGGGCAAATCGGACGACGTTGTATTTTTTCCCAATCAGGACCGAAACCCTAGGCCGAACAAAATGGTCGGATGCGAAGTGAAATTTTTTCGCTCGAAATTTTACGAGCATGTGCGGAACTTCTAGTCAATCATATCGGCAGGTGACACGAAGTGATTCGAGTTCGTTTGCCCCCCCATTTTCTTTAACGAACGATAACTTTTTGTGAAAATAACAAGTGCCCCGAACCCGGCCGAAACGACTCGAATTACACTTCGAGACCCGCCGACATGATCGCCACGATGCACAGAGCACCCTCGTAAATTTTCGGGACGTTTCATTTTTTCACAACCAGGACCGAAACCCTAGGCCGAACAAAATGGTCGGATGCGAAGTGAAATTTTTTCGCTCGAAATTTTACGAGCTTGTGCAGAACTTCTAGGCAATCATATCGGCAGGTGACACGAAGTGATTCGAGTTCGTTTGCCTCCCCCATTTTCTTTAACGAACGATAACTTTTTGTGAAAATAACAAGTGCCCCGAACCCGGCCGAAACGACTCGACTTACACTTCGAGACCCGCCGACATGATCGCCACGATGCACAGAGCACCCTCGTAAATTTTCGGGCAAATCGGACGACGTTGTATTTTTTCACAATCTGGACCGAAACCCTAGGCCGAACAAAATGGTCGGATGCGAAGTGAAATTTTTTCGCTCGAAATTTTACGAGCATGTGCGGAACTTCTAGGCAATCATATCGGCAGGTGACACGAAGTGATTCGAGTTCGTTTGCCCCCCCATTTTCTTTAACGAACGATAACTTTTTGTGAAAATAACAAGTGCCCCGAACCCGGCCGAAAACGACTCGAATTACACTTCGAGACCCGCCGACATGATCGCCACGATGCACAGAGCACCCCCGTAAATTTTCGGGACGTTTCATTTTTTCACAACCTGGACCGAAACCCTAGGCCGAACAAAATGGTCGGATGCGAAGTGAAATTTTTTCGCTCGAAATTTTACGAGCTTGTGCAGAACTTCTAGGCAATCATATCGGCAGGTGACACGAAGTGATTCGAGTTCGTTTGCCCCCCCATTTTCTTTAACGAACGATAACTTTTTGTGAAAATAACAAGTGCCCCGATCCCGGCCGAAACGACTCGAATTACACTTCGAGACTCGCCGACATGATCGCCACGATGCACAGAGCACCCTCGTAAATTTTCGGGACGTTTCATTTTTTCACAACCAGGACCGAAACCCTAGGCCGAACAAAATGGTCGGATGCGAGGTGAAATTTTTTCGCTCGAAATTTTACGAGCTTGTGCAGAACTTCTAGGCAATCATATCGGCAGGTGACACGAAGTGATTCGAGTTCGTTTGCCCCCCCATTTTCTTTAACGAACGATAACTTTTTGTGAAAATAACAAGTGCCCCGATCCCGGCCGAAACGACTCGAATTACACTTCGAGACTCGCCGACATGATCGCCACGACGCACAGAGCACCCTCGTAAATTTTCGGGACGTTTCATTTTTTCACAACCAGGACCGAAACCCTAGGCCGAACAAAATGCTCGGATGCGAGGTGAAATTTTTTCGCTCGAAATTTTACGAGCTTGTGCAGAACTTCTAGGCAATCATATCGGCAGGTGACACGAAGTGATTCGAGTTCGTTTGCCCCCCCATTTTCTTTAACGAACGATAACTTTTTGTGAAAATAACAAGTGCCCCGATCCCGGCCGAAACGACTCGAATTACACTTCGAGACCCGCCGACATGATCGCCACGATGCACAGAGCACCCTCGTAAATTTTTGGGACGTTTCATTTTTTCACAACCAGGACCGAAACCCTAGGCCGAACAAAATGGTCGGATGCGAAGTGAAATTTTTTCGCTCGAAATTTTACGAGCTTGTGCAGAACTTCTAGGCAATCATATCGGCAGGTGACACGAAGTGATTCGAGTTCGTTTGCCTCCCCCATTTTCTTTAACGAACGATAACTTTTTGTGAAAATAACAAGTGCCCCGAACCCGGCCGAAACGACTCGACTTACACTTCGAGACCCGCCGACATGATCGCCACGATGCACAGAGCACCCTCGTAAATTTTCGGGCAAATCGGACGACGTTGTATTTTTTCACAATCTGGACCGAAACCCTAGGCCGAACAAAATGGTCGGATGCGAAGTGAAATTTTTTCGCTCGAAATTTTACGAGCATGTGCGGAACTTCTAGGCAATCATATCGGCAGGTGACACGAAGTGATTCGAGTTCGTTTGCCCCCCCATTTTCTTTAACGAACGATAACTTTTTGTGAAAATAACAAGTGCCCCGAACCCGGCCGAAACGACTCGAATTACACTTCGAGACCCGCCGACATGATCGCCACGATGCACAGAGCACCCCCGTAAATTTTCGGGACGTTTCATTTTTTCACAACCTGGACCGAAACCCTAGGCCGAACAAAATGGTCGGATGCGAAGTGAAATTTTTTCGCTCGAAATTTTACGAGCTTGTGCAGAACTTCTAGGCAATCATATCGGCAGGTGACACGAAGTGATTCGAGTTCGTTTGCCCCCCCATTTTCTTTAACGAACGATAACTTTTTGTGAAAATAACAAGTGCCCCGATCCCGGCCGAAACGACTCGAATTACACTTCGAGACTCGCCGACATGATCGCCACGATGCACAGAGCACCCTCGTAAATTTTCGGGACGTTTCATTTTTTCACAACCAGGACCGAAACCCTAGGCCGAACAAAATGCTCGGATGCGAGGTGAAATTTTTTCGCTCGAAATTTTACGAGCTTGTGCAGAACTTCTAGGCAATCATATCGGCAGGTGACACGAAGTGATTCGAGTTCGTTTGCCCCCCCATTTTCTTTAACGAACGATAACTTTTTGTGAAAATAACAACTGCCCCGATCCCGGCCGAAACGACTCGAATTACACTTCGAGACCCGCCGACATGATCGCCACGATGCACAGAGCACCCTCGTAAATTTTTGGGACGTTTCATTTTTTCACAACCAGGACCGAAACCCTAGGCCGAACAAAATGGTCGGATGCGAAGTGAAATTTTTTCGCTCGAAATTTTACGAGCTTGTGCAGAACTTCTAGGCAATCATATCGGCAGGTGACACGAAGTGATTCGAGTTCGTTTGCCCCCCCATTTTCTTTAACGAACGATAACTTTTTGTGAAAATAACAAGTGCCCCGAACCCGGCCGAAACGACTCGAATTACACTTCGAGACCCGCCGACATGATCGCCACGATGCACAGAGCACCCTCGTAAATTTTCGGGCAAATCGGACGACGTTGTATTTTTTCACAATCAGGACCGAAACCCTAGGCCGAACAAAATGGTCGGATGCGAAGTGAAATTTTTTCGCTCGAAATTTTACGAGCATGTGCGGAACTTCTAGGCAATCATATCGGCAGGTGACACGAAGTGATTCGAGTTCGTTTGCCCCCCCCATTTTCTTTAACGAACGATAACTTTTTGTGAAAATAACAAGTGCCCCGAACCCGGCCGAAACGACTCGATTTACACTTCGAGACCCGCCGACATGATCGCCACGATGCACAGAGCACCCTCGTAAATTTTCGGGCAAATCGGACGACGTTGTATTTTTTCCCAATCAGGACCGAAACCCTAGGCCGAACAAAATGGTCGGATGCGAAGTGAAATTTTTTCGCTCGAAATTTTACGAGCATGTGCGGAACTTCTAGTCAATCATATCGGCAGGTGACACGAAGTGATTCGAGTTCGTTTGCCCCCCCATTTTCTTTAACGAACGATAACTTTTTGTGAAAATAACAAGTGCCCCGAACCCGGCCGAAACGACTCGAATTACACTTCGAGACCCGCCGACATGATCGCCACGATGCACAGAGCACCCTCGTAAATTTTCGGGACGTTTCATTTTTTCACAACCAGGACCGAAACCCTAGGCCGAACAAAATGGTCGGATGCGAAGTGAAATTTTTTCGCTCGAAATTTTACGAGCTTGTGCAGAACTTCTAGGCAATCATATCGGCAGGTGACACGAAGTGATTCGAGTTCGTTTGCCTCCCCCATTTTCTTTAACGAACGATAACTTTTTGTGAAAATAACAAGTGCCCCGAACCCGGCCGAAACGACTCGACTTACACTTCGAGACCCGCCGACATGATCGCCACGATGCACAGAGCACCCTCGTAAATTTTCGGGCAAATCGGACGACGTTGTATTTTTTCACAATCTGGACCGAAACCCTAGGCCGAACAAAATGGTCGGATGCGAAGTGAAATTTTTTCGCTCGAAATTTTACGAGCATGTGCGGAACTTCTAGGCAATCATATCGGCAGGTGACACGAAGTGATTCGAGTTCGTTTGCCCCCCCATTTTCTTTAACGAACGATAACTTTTTGTGAAAATAACAAGTGCCCCGAACCCGGCCGAAAACGACTCGAATTACACTTCGAGACCCGCCGACATGATCGCCACGATGCACAGAGCACCCCCGTAAATTTTCGGGACGTTTCATTTTTTCACAACCTGGACCGAAACCCTAGGCCGAACAAAATGGTCGGATGCGAAGTGAAATTTTTTCGCTCGAAATTTTACGAGCTTGTGCAGAACTTCTAGGCAATCATATCGGCAGGTGACACGAAGTGATTCGAGTTCGTTTGCCCCCCCATTTTCTTTAACGAACGATAACTTTTTGTGAAAATAACAAGTGCCCCGATCCCGGCCGAAACGACTCGAATTACACTTCGAGACTCGCCGACATGATCGCCACGATGCACAGAGCACCCTCGTAAATTTTCGGGACGTTTCATTTTTTCACAACCAGGACCGAAACCCTAGGCCGAACAAAATGGTCGGATGCGAGGTGAAATTTTTTCGCTCGAAATTTTACGAGCTTGTGCAGAACTTCTAGGCAATCATATCGGCAGGTGACACGAAGTGATTCGAGTTCGTTTGCCCCCCCATTTTCTTTAACGAACGATAACTTTTTGTGAAAATAACAAGTGCCCCGATCCCGGCCGAAACGACTCGAATTACACTTCGAGACTCGCCGACATGATCGCCACGATGCACAGAGCACCCTCGTAAATTTTCGGGACGTTTCATTTTTTCACAACCAGGACCGAAACCCTAGGCCGAACAAAATGCTCGGATGCGAGGTGAAATTTTTTCGCTCGAAATTTTACGAGCTTGTGCAGAACTTCTAGGCAATCATATCGGCAGGTGACACGAAGTGATTCGAGTTCGTTTGCCCCCCCATTTTCTTTAACGAACGATAACTTTTTGTGAAAATAACAAGTGCCCCGATCCCGGCCGAAACGACTCGAATTACACTTCGAGACCCGCCGACATGATCGCCACGATGCACAGAGCACCCTCGTAAATTTTTGGGACGTTTCATTTTTTCACAACCAGGACCGAAACCCTAGGCCGAACAAAATGGTCGGATGCGAAGTGAAATTTTTTCGCTCGAAATTTTACGAGCTTGTGCAGAACTTCTAGGCAATCATATCGGCAGGTGACACGAAGTGATTCGAGTTCGTTTGCCTCCCCCATTTTCTTTAACGAACGATAACTTTTTGTGAAAATAACAAGTGCCCCGAACCCGGCCGAAACGACTCGAATTACACTTCGAGACCCGCCGACATGATCGCCACGATGCACAGAGCACCCTCGTAAATTTTCGGGACGTTTCATTTTTTCACAACCAGGACCGAAACCCTAGGCCGAACAAAATGGTCGGATGCGAAGTGAAATTTTTTCGCTCGAAATTTTACGAGCTTGTGCAGAACTTCTAGGCAATCATATCGGCAGGTGACACGAAGTGATTCGAGTTCGTTTGCCTCCCCCATTTTCTTTAACGAACGATAACTTTTTGTGAAAATAACAAGTGCCCCGAACCCGGCCGAAACGACTCGACTTACACTTCGAGACCCGCCGACATGATCGCCACGATGCACAGAGCACCCTCGTAAATTTTCGGGCAAATCGGACGACGTTGTATTTTTTCACAATCTGGACCGAAACCCTAGGCCGAACAAAATGGTCGGATGCGAAGTGAAATTTTTTCGCTCGAAATTTTACGAGCATGTGCGGAACTTCTAGGCAATCATATCGGCAGGTGACACGAAGTGATTCGAGTTCGTTTGCCCCCCCATTTTCTTTAACGAACGATAACTTTTTGTGAAAATTACAAGTGCCCCGAACCCGGCCGAAAACGACTCGAATTACACTTCGAGACCCGCCGACATGATCGCCACGATGCACAGAGCACCCCCGTAAATTTTCGGGACGTTTCATTTTTTCAAAACCTGGACCGAAACCCTAGGCCGAACAAAATGGTCGGATGCGAAGTGAAATTTTTTCGCTCGAAATTTTACGAGCTTGTGCAGAACTTCTAGGCAATCATATCGGCAGGTGACACGAAGTGATTCGAGTTCGTTTGCCCCCCCATTTTCTTTAACGAACGATAACTTTTTGTGAAAATAACAAGTGCCCCGATCCCGGCCGAAACGACTCGAATTACACTTCGAGACTCGCCGACATGATCGCCACGATGCACAGAGCACCCTCGTAAATTTTCGGGACGTTTCATTTTTTCACAACCAGGACCGAAACCCTAGGCCGAACAAAATGGTCGGATGCGAGGTGAAATTTTTTCGCTCGAAATTTTACGAGCTTGTGCAGAACTTCTAGGCAATCATATCGGCAGGTGACACGAAGTGATTCGAGTTCGTTTGCCCCCCCATTTTCTTTAACGAACGATAACTTTTTGTGAAAATAACAAGTGCCCCGATCCCGGCCGAAACGACTCGAATTACACTTCGAGACTCGCCGACATGATCGCCACGATGCACAGAGCACCCTCGTAAATTTTCGGGACGTTTCATTTTTTCACAACCAGGACCGAAACCCTAGGCCGAACAAAATGCTCGGATGCGAGGTGAAATTTTTTCGCTCGAAATTTTACGAGCTTGTGCAGAACTTCTAGGCAATCATATCGGCAGGTGACACGAAGTGATTCGAGTTCGTTTGCCCCCCCATTTTCTTTAACGAACGATAACTTTTTGTGAAAATAACAAGTGCCCCGATCCCGGCCGAAACGACTCGAATTACACTTCGAGACCCGCCGACATGATCGCCACGATGCACAGAGCACCCTCGTAAATTTTTGGGACGTTTCATTTTTTCACAACCAGGACCGAAACCCTAGGCCGAACAAAATGGTCGGATGCGAAGTGAAATTTTTTCGCTCGAAATTTTACGAGCTTGTGCAGAACTTCTAGGCAATCATATCGGCAGGTGACACGAAGTGATTCGAGTTCGTTTGCCTCCCCCATTTTCTTTAACGAACGATAACTTTTTGTGAAAATAACAAGTGCCCCGAACCCGGCCGAAACGACTCGACTTACACTTCGAGACCCGCCGACATGATCGCCACGATGCACAGAGCACCCTCGTAAATTTTCGGGCAAATCGGACGACGTTGTATTTTTTCACAATCTGGACCGAAACCCTAGGCCGAACAAAATGGTCGGATGCGAAGTGAAATTTTTTCGCTCGAAATTTTACGAGCATGTGCGGAACTTCTAGGCAATCATATCGGCAGGTGACACGAAGTGATTCGAGTTCGTTTGCCCCCCCATTTTCTTTAACGAACGATAACTTTTTGTGAAAATAACAAGTGCCCCGAACCCGGCCGAAACGACTCGAATTACACTTCGAGACCCGCCGACATGATCGCCACGATGCACAGAGCACCCCCGTAAATTTTCGGGACGTTTCATTTTTTCACAACCTGGACCGAAACCCTAGGCCGAACAAAATGGTCGGATGCGAAGTGAAATTTTTTCGCTCGAAATTTTACGAGCTTGTGCAGAACTTCTAGGCAATCATATCGGCAGGTGACACGAAGTGATTCGAGTTCGTTTGCCCCCCCATTTTCTTTAACGAACGATAACTTTTTGTGAAAATAACAAGTGCCCCGATCCCGGCCGAAACGACTCGAATTACACTTCGAGACTCGCCGACATGATCGCCACGATGCACAGAGCACCCTCGTAAATTTTCGGGACGTTTCATTTTTTCACAACCAGGACCGAAACCCTAGGCCGAACAAAATGCTCGGATGCGAGGTGAAATTTTTTCGCTCGAAATTTTACGAGCTTGTGCAGAACTTCTAGGCAATCATATCGGCAGGTGACACGAAGTGATTCGAGTTCGTTTGCCCCCCCATTTTCTTTAACGAACGATAACTTTTTGTGAAAATAACAAGTGCCCCGATCCCGGCCGAAACGACTCGAATTACACTTCGAGACCCGCCGACATGATCGCCACGATGCACAGAGCACCCTCGTAAATTTTTGGGACGTTTCATTTTTTCACAACCAGGACCGAAACCCTAGGCCGAACAAAATGGTCGGATGCGAAGTGAAATTTTTTCGCTCGAAATTTTACGAGCTTGTGCAGAACTTCTAGGCAATCATATCGGCAGGTGACACGAAGTGATTCGAGTTCGTTTGCCCCCCCATTTTCTTTAACGAACGATAACTTTTTGTGAAAATAACAAGTGCCCCGAACCCGGCCGAAACGACTCGAATTACACTTCGAGACCCGCCGACATGATCGCCACGATGCACAGAGCACCCCCGTAAATTTTCGGGACGTTTCATTTTTTCACAACCTGGACCGAAACCCTAGGCCGAACAAAATGGTCGGATGCGAAGTGAAATTTTTTCGCTCGAAATTTTACGAGCTTGTGCAGAACTTCTAGGCAATCATATCGGCAGGTGACACGAAGTGATTCGAGTTCGTTTGCCCCCCCATTTTCTTTAACGAACGATAACTTTTTGTGAAAATAACAAGTGCCCCGATCCCGGCCGAAACGACTCGAATTACACTTCGAGACTCGCCGACATGATCGCCACGATGCACAGAGCACCCTCGTAAATTTTCGGGCAAATCGGACGACGTTGTATTTTTTCACAATCTGGATCGAAACCCTAGGCCGAACAAAATGGTCGGATGCGAAGTGAAATTTTTTCGCTCGAAATTTTACGAGCATGTGCGGAACTTCTAGGCAATCATATCGGCAGGTGACACGAAGTGATTCGAGTTCGTTTGCCCCCCCATTTTCTTTAACGAACGATAACTTTTTGTGAAAATAACAAGTGCCCCGAACCCGGCCGAAAACGACTCGAATTACACTTCGAGACCCGCCGACATGATCGCCACGATGCACAGAGCACCCCCGTAAATTTTCGGGACGTTTCATTTTTTCACAACCTGGACCGAAACCCTAGGCCGAACAAAATGGTCGGATGCGAAGTGAAATTTTTTCGCTCGAAATTTTACGAGCTTGTGCAGAACTTCTAGGCAATCATATCGGCAGGTGACACGAAGTGATTCGAGTTCGTTTGCCCCCCCATTTTCTTTAACGAACGATAACTTTTTGTGAAAATAACAAGTGCCCCGAACCCGGCCGAAACGACTCGAATTACACTTCGAGACCCGCCGACATGATCGCCACGATGCACAGAGCACCCTCGTAAATTTTCGGGCAAATCGGACGACGTTGTATTTTTTCACAATCAGGACCGAAACCCTAGGCCGAACAAAATGGTCGGATGCGAAGTGAAATTTTTTCGCTCGAAATTTTACGAGCATGTGCGGAACTTCTAGGCAATCATATCGGCAGGTGACACGAAGTGATTCGAGTTCGTTTGCCCCCCCATTTTCTTTAACGAACGATAACTTTTTGTGAAAATAACAAGTGCCCCGAACCCGGCCGAAACGACTCGATTTACACTTCGAGACCCGCCGACATGATCGCCACGATGCACAGAGCACCCTCGTAAATTTTCGGGCAAATCGGACGACGTTGTATTTTTTCCCAATCAGGACCGAAACCCTAGGCCGAACAAAATGGTCGGATGCGAAGTGAAATTTTTTCGCTCGAAATTTTACGAGCATGTGCGGAACTTCTAGTCAATCATATCGGCAGGTGACACGAAGTGATTCGAGTTCGTTTGCCCCCCCATTTTCTTTAACGAACGATAACTTTTTGTGAAAATAACAAGTGCCCCGAACCCGGCCGAAACGACTCGAATTACACTTCGAGACCCGCCGACATGATCGCCACGATGCACAGAGCACCCTCGTAAATTTTCGGGACGTTTCATTTTTTCACAACCAGGACCGAAACCCTAGGCCGAACAAAATGGTCGGATGCGAAGTGAAATTTTTTCGCTCGAAATTTTACGAGCTTGTGCAGAACTTCTAGGCAATCATATCGGCAGGTGACACGAAGTGATTCGAGTTCGTTTGCCTCCCCCATTTTCTTTAACGAACGATAACTTTTTGTGAAAATAACAAGTGCCCCGAACCCGGCCGAAACGACTCGACTTACACTTCGAGACCCGCCGACATGATCGCCACGATGCACAGAGCACCCTCGTAAATTTTCGGGCAAATCGGACGACGTTGTATTTTTTCACAATCTGGACCGAAACCCTAGGCCGAACAAAATGGTCGGATGCGAAGTGAAATTTTTTCGCTCGAAATTTTACGAGCATGTGCGGAACTTCTAGGCAATCATATCGGCAGGTGACACGAAGTGATTCGAGTTCGTTTGCCCCCCCATTTTCTTTAACGAACGATAACTTTTTGTGAAAATAACAAGTGCCCCGAACCCGGCCGAAACGACTCGAATTACACTTCGAGACCCGCCGACATGATCGCCACGATGCACAGAGCACCCTCGTAAATTTTCGGGACGTTTCATTTTTTCACAACCTGGACCGAAACCCTAGGCCGAACAAAATGGTCGGATGCGAAGTGAAATTTTTTCGCTCGAAATTTTACGAGCTTGTGCAGAACTTCTAGGCAATCATATCGGCAGGTGACACGAAGTGATTCGAGTTCGTTTGCCCCCCCATTTTCTTTAACGAACGATAACTTTTTGTGAAAATAACAAGTGCCCCGAACCCGGCCGAAACGACTCGAATTACACTTCGAGACCCGCCGACATGATCGCCACGATGCACAGAGCACCCTCGTAAATTTTCGGGCAAATCGGACGACGTTGTATTTTTTCACAATCAGGACCGAAACCCTAGGCCGAACAAAATGGTCGGATGCGAAGTGAAATTTTTTCGCTCGAAATTTTACGAGCATGTGCGGAACTTCTAGGCAATCATATCGGCAGGTGACACGAAGTGATTCGAGTTCGTTTGCCCCCCCATTTTCTTTAACGAACGATAACTTTTTGTGAAAATAACAAGTGCCCCGAACCCGGCCGAAACGACTCGATTTACACTTCGAGACCCGCCGACATGATCGCCACGATGCACAGAGCACCCTCGTAAATTTTCGGGCAAATCGGACGACGTTGTATTTTTTCCCAATCAGGACCGAAACCCTAGGCCGAACAAAATGGTCGGATGCGAAGTGAAATTTTTTCGCTCGAAATTTTACGAGCATGTGCGGAACTTCTAGTCAATCATATCGGCAGGTGACACGAAGTGATTCGAGTTCGTTTGCCCCCCCATTTTCTTTAACGAACGATAACTTTTTGTGAAAATAACAAGTGCCCCGAACCCGGCCGAAACGACTCGAATTACACTTCGAGACCCGCCGACATGATCGCCACGATGCACAGAGCACCCTCGTAAATTTTCGGGACGTTTCATTTTTTCACAACCAGGACCGAAACCCTAGGCCGAACAAAATGGTCGGATGCGAAGTGAAATTTTTTCGCTCGAAATTTTACGAGCTTGTGCAGAACTTCTAGGCAATCATATCGGCAGGTGACACGAAGTGATTCGAGTTCGTTTGCCTCCCCCATTTTCTTTAACGAACGATAACTTTTTGTGAAAATAACAAGTGCCCCGAACCCGGCCGAAACGACTCGACTTACACTTCGAGACCCGCCGACATGATCGCCACGATGCACAGAGCACCCTCGTAAATTTTCGGGCAAATCGGACGACGTTGTATTTTTTCACAATCAGGACCGAAACCCTAGGCCGAACAAAATGGTCGGATGCGAAGTGAAATTTTTTCGCTCGAAATTTTACGAGCATGTGCGGAACTTCTAGGCAATCATATCGGCAGGTGACACGAAGTGATTCGAGTTCGTTTGCCCCCCCATTTTCTTTAACGAACGATAACTTTTTGTGAAAATAACAAGTGCCCCGAACCCGGCCGAAACGACTCGATTTACACTTCGAGACCCGCCGACATGATCGCCACGATGCACAGAGCACCCTCGTAAATTTTCGGGCAAATCGGACGACGTTGTATTTTTTCCCAATCAGGACCGAAACCCTAGGCCGAACAAAATGGTCGGATGCGAAGTGAAATTTTTTCGCTCGAAATTTTACGAGCATGTGCGGAACTTCTAGTCAATCATATCGGCAGGTGACACGAAGTGATTCGAGTTCGTTTGCCCCCCCATTTTCTTTAACGAACGATAACTTTTTGTGAAAATAACAAGTGCCCCGAACCCGGCCGAAACGACTCGAATTACACTTCGAGACCCGCCGACATGATCGCCACGATGCACAGAGCACCCTCGTAAATTTTCGGGACGTTTCATTTTTTCACAACCAGGACCGAAACCCTAGGCCGAACAAAATGGTCGGATGCGAAGTGAAATTTTTTCGCTCGAAATTTTACGAGCTTGTGCAGAACTTCTAGGCAATCATATCGGCAGGTGACACGAAGTGATTCGAGTTCGTTTGCCTCCCCCATTTTCTTTAACGAACGATAACTTTTTGTGAAAATAACAAGTGCCCCGAACCCGGCCGAAACGACTCGACTTACACTTCGAGACCCGCCGACATGATCGCCACGATGCACAGAGCACCCTCGTAAATTTTCGGGCAAATCGGACGACGTTGTATTTTTTCACAATCTGGACCGAAACCATAGGCCGAACAAAATGGTCGGATGCGAAGTGAAATTTTTTCGCTCGAAATTTTACGAGCATGTGCGGAA
Source organism: Corylus avellana (assembly GCF_965113065.1). NCBI lineage: Eukaryota > Viridiplantae > Streptophyta > Magnoliopsida > Fagales > Betulaceae > Corylus > Corylus avellana. Next base: position 28,467,143 of record NC_142491.1, on the reverse strand, counting down.
CTTCTAGGCAATCATATCGGCAGGTGACACGAAGTGATTCGAGTTCGTTTGCCCCCCCATTTTCTTTAACGAACGATAACTTTTTGTGAAAATAACAAGTGCCCCGAACCCGGCCGAAACGACTCGAATTACACTTCGAGACCCGCCGACATGATCGCCACGATGCACAGAGCACCCTCGTAAATTTTCGGGACGTTTCATTTTTTCACAACCTGGACCGAAACCCTAGGCCGAACAAAATGGTCGGATGCGAAGTGAAATTTTTTCGCTCGAAATTTTACGAGCTTGTGCAGAACTTCTAGGCAATCATATCGGCAGGTGACACGAAGTGATTCGAGTTCGTTTGCCCCCCCATTTTCTTTAACGAACGATAACTTTTTGTGAAAATAACAAGTGCCCCGAACCCGGCCGAAACGACTCGAATTACACTTCGAGACCCGCCGACATGATCGCCACGATGCACAGAGCACCCTCGTAAATTTTCGGGCAAATCGGACGACGTTGTATTTTTTCACAATCAGGACCGAAACCCTAGGCCGAACAAAATGGTCGGATGCGAAGTGAAATTTTTTCGCTCGAAATTTTACGAGCATGTGCGGAACTTCTAGGCAATCATATCGGCAGGTGACACGAAGTGATTCGAGTTCGTTTGCCCCCCCATTTTCTTTAACGAACGATAACTTTTTGTGAAAATAACAAGTGCCCCGAACCCGGCCGAAACGACTCGATTTACACTTCGAGACCCGCCGACATGATCGCCACGATGCACAGAGCACCCTCGTAAATTTTCGGGCAAATCGGACGACGTTGTATTTTTTCCCAATCAGGACCGAAACCCTAGGCCGAACAAAATGGTCGGATGCGAAGTGAAATTTTTTCGCTCGAAATTTTACGAGCATGTGCGGAACTTCTAGTCAATCATATCGGCAGGTGACACGAAGTGATTCGAGTTCGTTTGCCCCCCCATTTTCTTTAACGAACGATAACTTTTTGTGAAAATAACAAGTGCCCCGAACCCGGCCGAAACGACTCGAATTACACTTCGAGACCCGCCGACATGATCGCCACGATGCACAGAGCACCCTCGTAAATTTTCGGGACGTTTCATTTTTTCACAACCAGGACCGAAACCCTAGGCCGAACAAAATGGTCGGATGCGAAGTGAAATTTTTTCGCTCGAAATTTTACGAGCTTGTGCAGAACTTCTAGGCAATCATATCGGCAGGTGACACGAAGTGATTCGAGTTCGTTTGCCCCCCCATTTTCTTTAACGAACGATAACTTTTTGTGAAAATAACAAGTGCCCCGAACCCGGCCGAAACGACTCGAATTACACTTCGAGACCCGCCGACATGATCGCCACGATGCACAGAGCACCCTCGTAAATTTTCGGGCAAATCGGACGACGTTGTATTTTTTCACAATCAGGACCGAAACCCTAGGCCGAACAAAATGGTCGGATGCGAAGTGAAATTTTTTCGCTCGAAATTTTACGAGCATGTGCGGAACTTCTAGGCAATCATATCGGCAGGTGACACGAAGTGATTCGAGTTCGTTTGCCCCCCCCATTTTCTTTAACGAACGATAACTTTTTGTGAAAATAACAAGTGCCCCGAACCCGGCCGAAACGACTCGATTTACACTTCGAGACCCGCCGACATGATCGCCACGATGCACAGAGCACCCTCGTAAATTTTCGGGCAAATCGGACGACGTTGTATTTTTTCCCAATCAGGACCGAAACCCTAGGCCGAACAAAATGGTCGGATGCGAAGTGAAATTTTTTCGCTCGAAATTTTACGAGCATGTGCGGAACTTCTAGTCAATCATATCGGCAGGTGACACGAAGTGATTCGAGTTCGTTTGCCCCCCCATTTTCTTTAACGAACGATAACTTTTTGTGAAAATAACAAGTGCCCCGAACCCGGCCGAAACGACTCGAATTACACTTCGAGACCCGCCGACATGATCGCCACGATGCACAGAGCACCCTCGTAAATTTTCGGGACGTTTCATTTTTTCACAACCAGGACCGAAACCCTAGGCCGAACAAAATGGTCGGATGCGAAGTGAAATTTTTTCGCTCGAAATTTTACGAGCTTGTGCAGAACTTCTAGGCAATCATATCGGCAGGTGACACGAAGTGATTCGAGTTCGTTTGCCTCCCCCATTTTCTTTAACGAACGATAACTTTTTGTGAAAATAACAAGTGCCCCGAACCCGGCCGAAACGACTCGACTTACACTTCGAGACCCGCCGACATGATCGCCACGATGCACAGAGCACCCTCGTAAATTTTCGGGCAAATCGGACGACGTTGTATTTTTTCACAATCAGGACCGAAACCCTAGGCCGAACAAAATGGTCGGATGCGAAGTGAAATTTTTTCGCTCGAAATTTTACGAGCATGTGCGGAACTTCTAGGCAATCATATCGGCAGGTGACACGAAGTGATTCGAGTTCGTTTGCCCCCCCCATTTTCTTTAACGAACGATAACTTTTTGTGAAAATAACAAGTGCCCCGAACCCGGCCGAAACGACTCGATTTACACTTCGAGACCCGCCGACATGATCGCCACGATGCACAGAGCACCCTCGTAAATTTTCGGGCAAATCGGACGACGTTGTATTTTTTCCCAATCAGGACCGAAACCCTAGGCCGAACAAAATGGTCGGATGCGAAGTGAAATTTTTTCGCTCGAAATTTTACGAGCATGTGCGGAACTTCTAGTCAATCATATCGGCAGGTGACACGAAGTGATTCGAGTTCGTTTGCCCCCCCATTTTCTTTAACGAACGATAACTTTTTGTGAAAATAACAAGTGCCCCGAACCCGGCCGAAACGACTCGAATTACACTTCGAGACCCGCCGACATGATCGCCACGATGCACAGAGCACCCTCGTAAATTTTCGGGACGTTTCATTTTTTCACAACCAGGACCGAAACCCTAGGCCGAACAAAATGGTCGGATGCGAAGTGAAATTTTTTCGCTCGAAATTTTACGAGCTTGTGCAGAACTTCTAGGCAATCATATCGGCAGGTGACACGAAGTGATTCGAGTTCGTTTGCCTCCCCCATTTTCTTTAACGAACGATAACTTTTTGTGAAAATAACAAGTGCCCCGAACCCGGCCGAAACGACTCGACTTACACTTCGAGACCCGCCGACATGATCGCCACGATGCACAAAGCACCCTCGTAAATTTTCGGGCAAATAGGACGACGTTGTATTTTTTCACAATCTGGACCGAAACCCTAGGCCGAACAAAATGGTCGGATGCGAAGTGAAATTTTTTCGCTCGAAATTTTACGAGCATGTGCGGAACTTCTAGGCAATCATATCGGCAGGTGACACGAAGTGATTCGAGTTCGTTTGCCCCCCCATTTTCTTTAACGAACGATAACTTTTTGTGAAAATAACAAGTGCCCCGAACCCGGCCGAAACGACTCGAATTACACTTCGAGACCCGCCGACATGATCGCCACGATGCACAGAGCACCCTCGTAAATTTTCGGGACGTTTCATTTTTTCACAACCTGGACCGAAACCCTAGGCCGAACAAAATGGTCGGATGCGAAGTGAAATTTTTTCGCTCGAAATTTTACGAGCTTGTGCAGAACTTCTAGGCAATCATATCGGCAGGTGACACGAAGTGATTCGAGTTCGTTTGCCCCCCCATTTTCTTTAACGAACGATAACTTTTTGTGAAAATAACAAGTGCCCCGAACCCGGCCGAAACGACTCGAATTACACTTCGAGACCCGCCGACATGATCGCCACGATGCACAGAGCACCCTCGTAAATTTTCGGGACGTTTCATTTTTTCACAACCTGGACCGAAACCCTAGGCCGAACAAAATGGTCGGATGCGAAGTGAAATTTTTTCGCTCGAAATTTTACGAGCTTGTGCAGAACTTCTAGGCAATCATATCGGCAGGTGACACGAAGTGATTCGAGTTCGTTTGCCCCCCCATTTTCTTTAACGAACGATAACTTTTTGTGAAAATAACAAGTGCCCCGATCCCGGCCGAAACGACTCGAATTACACTTCGAGACTCGCCGACATGATCGCCACGATGCACAGAGCACCCTCGTAAATTTTCGGGACGTTTCATTTTTTCACAACCAGGACCGAAACCCTAGGCCGAACAAAATGGTCGGATGCGAGGTGAAATTTTTTCGCTCGAAATTTTACGAGCTTGTGCAGAACTTCTAGGCAATCATATCGGCAGGTGACACGAAGTGATTCGAGTTCGTTTGCCCCCCCATTTTCTTTAACGAACGATAACTTTTTGTGAAAATAACAAGTGCCCCGATCCCGGCCGAAACGACTCGAATTACACTTCGAGACCCGCCGACATGATCGCCACGATGCACAGAGCACCCTCGTAAATTTTTGGGACGTTTCATTTTTTCACAACCAGGACCGAAACCCTAGGCCGAACAAAATGGTCGGATGCGAAGTGAAATTTTTTCGTTCGAAATTTTACGAGCTTGTGCAGAACTTCTAGGCAATCATATCGGCAGGTGACACGAAGTGATTCGAGTTCGTTTGCCCCCCCATTTTCTTTAACGAACGATAACTTTTTGTGAAAATAACAAGTGCCCCGATCCCGGCCGAAACGACTCGAATTACACTTCGAGACCCGCCGACATGATCGCCACGATGCACAGAGCACCCTCGTAAATTTTCGGGACGTTTCATTTTTTCACAACCTGGACCGAAACCCTAGGCCGAACAAAATGGTCGGATGCGAAGTGAAATTTTTTCGCTCGAAATTTTACGAGCTTGTGCAGAACTTCTAGGCAATCATATCGGCAGGTGACACGAAGTGATTCGAGTTCGTTTGCCCCCCCATTTTCTTTAACGAACGATAACTTTTTGTGAAAATAACAAGTGCCCCGAACCCGGCCGAAACGACTCGAATTACACTTCGAGACCCGCCGACATGATCGCCACGATGCACAGAGCACCCTCGTAAATTTTCGGGACGTTTCATTTTTTCACAACCTGGACCGAAACCCTAGGCCGAACAAAATGGTCGGATGCGAAGTGAAATTTTTTCGCTCGAAATTTTACGAGCTTGTGCAGAACTTCTAGGCAATCATATCGGCAGGTGACACGAAGTGATTCGAGTTCGTTTGCCCCCCCATTTTCTTTAACGAACGATAACTTTTTGTGAAAATAACAAGTGCCCCGATCCCGGCCGAAACGACTCGAATTACACTTCGAGACTCGCCGACATGATCGCCACGATGCACAGAGCACCCTCGTAAATTTTCGGGACGTTTCATTTTTTCACAACCAGGACCGAAACCCTAGGCCGAACAAAATGGTCGGATGCGAGGTGAAATTTTTTCGCTCGAAATTTTACGAGCTTGTGCAGAACTTCTAGGCAATCATATCGGCAGGTGACACGAAGTGATTCGAGTTCGTTTGCCCCCCCATTTTCTTTAACGAACGATAACTTTTTGTGAAAATAACAAGTGCCCCGATCCCGGCCGAAACGACTCGAATTACACTTCGAGACCCGCCGACATGATCGCCACGATGCACAGAGCACCCTCGTAAATTTTTGGGACGTTTCATTTTTTCACAACCAGGACCGAAACCCTAGGCCGAACAAAATGGTCGGATGCGAAGTGAAATTTTTTCGCTCGAAATTTTACGAGCTTGTGCAGAACTTCTAGGCAATCATATCGGCAGGTGACACGAAGTGATTCGAGTTCGTTTGCCCCCCCATTTTCTTTAACGAACGATAACTTTTTGTGAAAATAACAAGTGCCCCGATCCCGGCCGAAACGACTCGAATTACACTTCGAGACTCGCCGACATGATCGCCACGATGCACAGAGCACCCTCGTAAATTTTCGGGACGTTTCATTTTTTCACAACCAGGACCGAAACCCTAGGCCGAACAAAATGGTCGGATGCGAGGTGAAATTTTTTCGCTCAAAATTTTACGAGCTTGTGCAGAACTTCTAGGCAATCATATCGGCAGGTGACACGAAGTGATTCGAGTTCGTTTGCCCCCCCATTTTCTTTAACGAACGATAACTTTTTGTGAAAATAACAAGTGCCCCGATCCCGGCCGAAACGACTCGAATTACACTTCGAGACCCGCCGACATGATCGCCACGATGCACAGAGCACCCTCGTAAATTTTTGGGACGTTTCATTTTTTCACAACCAGGACCGAAACCCTAGGCCGAACAAAATGGTCGGATGCGAAGTGAAATTTTTTCGCTCGAAATTTTACGAGCTTGTGCAGAACTTCTAGGCAATCATATCGGCAGGTGACACGAAGTGATTCGAGTTCGTTTGCCCCCCCATTTTCTTTAACGAACGATAACTTTTTGTGAAAATAACAAGTGCCCCGATCCCGGCCGAAACGACTCGAATTACACTTCGAGACTCGCCGACATGATCGCCACGATGCACAGAGCACCCTCGTAAATTTTCGGGACGTTTCATTTTTTCACAACCAGGACCGAAACCCTAGGCCGAACAAAATGGTCGGATGCGAGGTGAAATTTTTTCGCTCGAAATTTTACGAGCTTGTGCAGAACTTCTAGGCAATCATATCGGCAGGTGACACGAAGTGATTCGAGTTCGTTTGCCCCCCCATTTTCTTTAACGAACGATAACTTTTTGTGAAAATAACAAGTGCCCCGAACCCGGCCGAAACGACTCGAATTACACTTCGAGACCCGCCGACATGATCGCCACGATGCACAGAGCACCCTCGTAAATTTTCGGGACGTTTCATTTTTTCACAACCTGGACCGAAACCCTAGGCCGAACAAAATGGTCGGATGCGAAGTGAAATTTTTTCGCTCGAAATTTTACGAGCTTGTGCAGAACTTCTAGGCAATCATATCGGCAGGTGACACGAAGTGATTCGAGTTCGTTTGCCCCCCCATTTTCTTTAACGAACGATAACTTTTTGTGAAAATAACAAGTGCCCCGATCCCGGCCGAAACGACTCGAATTACACTTCGAGACTCGCCGACATGATCGCCACGATGCACAGAGCACCCTCGTAAATTTTCGGGACGTTTCATTTTTTCACAACCAGGACCGAAACCCTAGGCCGAACAAAATGGTCGGATGCGAGGTGAAATTTTTTCGCTCGAAATTTTACGAGCTTGTGCAGAACTTCTAGGCAATCATATCGGCAGGTGACACGAAGTGATTCGAGTTCGTTTGCCCCCCCATTTTCTTTAACGAACGATAACTTTTTGTGAAAATAACAAGTGCCCCGATCCCGGCCGAAACGACTCGAATTACACTTCGAGACCCGCCGACATGATCGCCACGATGCACAGAGCACCCTCGTAAATTTTTGGGACGTTTCATTTTTTCACAACCAGGACCGAAACCCTAGGCCGAACAAAATGGTCGGATGCGAAGTGAAATTTTTTCGCTCGAAATTTTACGAGCTTGTGCAGAACTTCTAGGCAATCATATCGGCAGGTGACACGAAGTGATTCGAGTTCGTTTGCCCCCCCCCATTTTCTTTAACGAACGATAACTTTTTGTGAAAATAACAAGTGCCCCGAACCCGGCCGAAACGACTCGAATTACACTTCGAGACCCGCCGACATGATCGCCACGATGCACAGAGCACCCTCGTAAATTTTCGGGCAAATCGGACGACGTTGTATTTTTTCACAATCAGGACCGAAACCCTAGGCCGAACAAAATGGTCGGATGCGAAGTGAAATTTTTTCGCTCGAAATTTTACGAGCATGTGCGGAACTTCTAGGCAATCATATCGGCAGGTGACACGAAGTGATTCGAGTTCGTTTGCCCCCCCATTTTCTTTAACGAACGATAACTTTTTGTGAAAATAACAAGTGCCCCGAACCCGGCCGAAACGACTCGAATTACACTTCGAGACCCGCCGACATGATCGCCACGATGCACAGAGCACCCTCGTAAATTTTCGGGACGTTTCATTTTTTCACAACCTGGACCGAAACCCTAGGCCGAACAAAATGGTCGGATGCGAAGTGAAATTTTTTCGCTCGAAATTTTACGAGCTTGTGCAGAACTTCTAGGCAATCATATCGGCAGGTGACACGAAGTGATTCGAGTTCGTTTGCCCCCCCATTTTCTTTAACGAACGATAACTTTTTGTGAAAATAACAAGTGCCCCGATCCCGGCCGAAACGACTCGAATTACACTTCGAGACTCGCCGACATGATCGCCACGATGCACAGAGCACCCTCGTAAATTTTCGGGACGTTTCATTTTTTCACAACCAGGACCGAAACCCTAGGCCGAACAAAATGGTCGGATGCGAGGTGAAATTTTTTCGCTCGAAATTTTACGAGCTTGTGCAGAACTTCTAGGCAATCATATCGGCAGGTGACACGAAGTGATTCGAGTTCGTTTGCCCCCCCATTTTCTTTAACGAACGATAACTTTTTGTGAAAATAACAAGTGCCCCGATCCCGGCCGAAACGACTCGAATTACACTTCGAGACTCGCCGACATGATCGCCACGAAGCACAGAGCACCCTCGTAAATTTTCGGGACGTTTCATTTTTTCACAACCAGGACCGAAACCCTAAGCCGAACAAAATGCTCGGATGCGAGGTGAAATTTTTTCGCTCGAAATTTTACGAGCTTGTGCAGAACTTCTAGGCAATCATATCGGCAGGTGACACGAAGTGATTCGAGTTCGTTTGCCCCCCCATTTTCTTTAACGAACGATAACTTTTTGTGAAAATAACAAGTGCCCCGATCCCGGCCGAAACGACTCGAATTACACTTCGAGACCCGCCGACATGATCGCCACGATGCACAGAGCACCCTCGTAAATTTTTGGGACGTTTCATTTTTTCACAACCAGGACCGAAACCCTAGGCCGAACAAAATGGTCGGATGCGAAGTGAAATTTTTTCGCTCGAAATTTTACGAGCTTGTGCAGAACTTCTAGGCAATCTTATCGGCAGGTGACACGAAGTGATTCGAGTTCGTTTGCCCCCCCATTTTCTTTAACGAACGATAACTTTTTGTGAAAATAACAAGTGCCCCGAACCCGGCCGAAACGACTCGAATTACACTTCGAGACCCGCCGACATGATCGCCACGATGCACAGAGCACCCTCGTAAATTTTCGGGCAAATCGGACGACGTTGTATTTTTTCACAATCAGGACCGAAACCCTAGGCCGAACAAAATGGTCGGATGCGAAGTGAAATTTTTTCGCTCGAAATTTTACGAGCATGTGCGGAACTTCTAGGCAATCATATCGGCAGGTGACACGAAGTGATTCGAGTTCGTTTGCCCCCCCATTTTCTTTAACGAACGATAACTTTTTGTGAAAATAACAAGTGCCCCGAACCCGGCCGAAACGACTCGAATTACACTTCGAGACCCGCCGACATGATCGCCACGATGCACAGAGCACCCTCGTAAATTTTCGGGACGTTTCATTTTTTCACAACCAGGACCGAAACCCTAGGCCGAACAAAATGGTCGGATGCGAGGTGAAATTTTTTCGCTCGAAATTTTACGAGCTTGTGCAGAACTTCTAGGCAATCATATCGGCAGGTGACACGAAGTGATTCGAGTTCGTTTGCCCCCCCATTTTCTTTAACGAACGATAACTTTTTGTGAAAATAACAAGTGCCCCGATCCCGGCCGAAACGACTCGAATTACACTTCGAGACCCGCCGACATGATCGCCACGATGCACAGAGCACCCTCGTAAATTTTTGGGACGTTTCATTTTTTCACAACCAGGACCGAAACCCTAGGCCGAACAAAATGGTCGGATGCGAAGTGAAATTTTTTCGCTCGAAATTTTACGAGCTTGTGCAGAACTTCTAGGCAATAATATCGGCAGGTGACACGAAGTGATTCGAGTTCGTTTGCCCCCCCATTTTCTTTAACGAACGATAACTTTTTGTGAAAATAACAAGTGCCCCGATCCCGGCCGAAACGACTCGAATTACACTTCGAGACTCGCCGACATGATCGCCACGATGCACAGAGCACCCTCGTAAATTTTTGGGACGTTTCATTTTTTCACAACCAGGACCGAAACCCTAGGCCGAACAAAATGGTCGGATGCGAAGTGAAATTTTTTCGCTCGAAATTTTACGAGCTTGTGCAGAACTTCTAGGCAATCATATCGGCAGGTGACACGAAGTGATTCGAGTTCGTTTGCCCCCCCCCCCATTTTCTTTAACGAACGATAACTTTTTGTGAAAATAACAAGTGCCCCGAACCCGGCCGAAACGACTCGAATTACACTTCGAGACCCGCCGACATGATCGCCACGATGCACAGAGCACCCTCGTAAATTTTCGGGCAAATCGGACGACGTTGTATTTTTTCACAATCAGGACTGAAACCCTAGGCCGAACAAAATGGTCGGATGCGAAGTGAAATTTTTTCGCTCGAAATTTTACGAGCATGTGCGGAACTTCTAGGCAATCATATCGGCAGGTGACACGAAGTGATTCGAGTTCGTTTGCCCCCCCATTTTCTTTAACGAACGATAACTTTTTGTGAAAATAACAAGTGCCCCGAACCCGGCCGAAACGACTCGAATTACACTTCGAGACCCGCCGACATGATCGCCACGATGCACAGAGCACCCTCGTAAATTTTCGGGCAAATCGGACGACGTTGTATTTTTTCACAATCAGGACCGAAACCCTAGGCCGAACAAAATGGTCGGATGCGAAGTGAAATTTTTTCGCTCGAAATTTTACGAGCATGTGCGGAACTTCTAGGCAATCATATCGGCAGGTGACACGAAGTGATTCGAGTTCGTTTGCCCCCCCATTTTCTTTAACGAACGATAACTTTTTGTGAAAATAACAAGTGCCCCGAACCCGGCCGAAACGACTCGAATTACACTTCGAGACCCGCCGACATGATCGCCACGATGCACAGAGCACCCTCGTAAATTTTCGGGACGTTTCATTTTTTCACAACCTGGACCGAAACCCTAGGCCGAACAAAATGGTCGGATGCGAAGTGAAATTTTTTCGCTCGAAATTTTACGAGCTTGTGCAGAACTTCTAGGCAATCATATCGGCAGGTGACACGAAGTGATTCGAGTTCGTTTGCCCCCCCATTTTCTTTAACGAACGATAACTTTTTGTGAAAATAACAAGTGCCCCGATCCCGGCCGAAACGACTCGAATTACACTTCGAGACTCGCCGACATGATCGCCACGATGCACAGAGCACCCTCGTAAATTTTCGGGACGTTTCATTTTTTCACAACCAGGACCGAAACCCTAGGCCGAACAAAATGGTCGGATGCGAGGTGAAATTTTTTCGCTCGAAATTTTACGAGCTTGTGCAGAACTTCTAGGCAATCATATCGGCAGGTGACACGAAGTGATTCGAGTTCGTTTGCCCCCCCATTTTCTTTAACGAACGATAACTTTTTGTGAAAATAACAAGTGCCCCGATCCCGGCCGAAACGACTCGAATTACACTTCGAGACTCGCCGACATGATCGCCACGATGCACAGAGCACCCTCGTAAATTTTCGGGACGTTTCATTTTTTCACAACCAGGACCGAAACCCTAGGCCGAACAAAATGCTCGGATGCGAGGTGAAATTTTTTCGCTCGAAATTTTACGAGCTTGTGCAGAACTTCTAGGCAATCATATCGGCAGGTGACACGAAGTGATTCGAGTTCGTTTGCCCCCCCATTTTCTTTAACGAACGATAACTTTTTGTGAAAATAACAAGTGCCCCGATCCCGGCCGAAACGACTCGAATTACACTTCGAGACCCGCCGACATGATCGCCACGATGCACAGAGCACCCTCGCAAATTTTTGGGACGTTTCATTTTTTCACAACCAGGACCGAAACCCTAGGCCGAACAAAATGGTCGGATGCGAAGTGAAATTTTTTCGCTCGAAATTTTACGAGCTTGTGCAGAACTTCTAGGCAATCATATCGGCAGGTGACACGAAGTGATTCGAGTTCGTTTGCCCCCCCATTTTCTTTAACGAACGATAACTTTTTGTGAAAATAACAAGTGCCCCGAACCCGGCCGAAACGACTCGAATTACACTTCGAGACCCGCCGACATGATCGCCACGATGCACAGAGCACCCTCGTAAATTTTCGGGCAAATCGGACGACGTTGTATTTTTTCACAATCAGGACCGAAACCCTAGGCCGAACAAAATGGTCGGATGCGAAGTGAAATTTTTTCGCTCGAAATTTTACGAGCATGTGCGGAACTTCTAGGCAATCATATCGGCAGGTGACACGAAGTGATTCGAGTTCGTTTGCCCCCCCATTTTCTTTAACGAACGATAACTTTTTGTGAAAATAACAAGTGCCCCGAACCCGGCCGAAACGACTCGATTTACACTTCGAGACCCGCCGACATGATCGCCACGATGCACAAAGCACCCTCGTAAATTTTCGGGCAAATCGGACGACTTTGTATTTTTTCCCAATCAGGACCGAAACCCTAGGCCGAACAAAATGGTCGGATGCGAAGTGAAATTTTTTCGCTCGAAATTTTACGAGCATGTGCGGAACTTCTAGTCAATCATATCGGCAGGTGACACGAAGTGATTCGAGTTCGTTTGCCCCCCCATTTTTCTTTAACGAACGATAACTTTTTGTGAAAATAACAAGTGCCCCGAACCCGGCCGAAACGACTCGAATTACACTTCGAGACCCGCCGACATGATCGCCACGATGCACAGAGCACCCTCGTAAATTTTCGGGACGTTTCATTTTTTCACAACCAGGACCGAAACCCTAGGCCGAACAAAATGGTCGGATGCGAAGTGAAATTTTTTCGCTCGAAATTTTACGAGCTTGTGCAGAACTTCTAGGCAATCATATCGGCAGGTGACACGAAGTGATTCGAGTTCGTTTGCCTCCCCCATTTTCTTTAACGAACGATAACTTTTTGTGAAAATAACAAGTGCCCCGAACCCGGCCGAAACGACTCGACTTACACTTCGAGACCCGCCGACATGATCGCCACGATGCACAGAGCACCCTCGTAAATTTTCGGGCAAATCGGACGACGTTGTATTCTTTCACAATCTGGACCGAAACCTTAGGCCGAACAAAATGGTCGGATGCGAAGTGAAATTTTTTCGCTCGAAATTTTACGAGCTTGTGCAGAACTTCTAGGCAATCATATCGGCAGGTGACACGAAGTGATTCGAGTTCGTTTGCCCCCCCATTTTTTTTAACGAACGATAACTTTTTGTGAAAATAACAAGTGCCCCGATCCCGGCCGAAACGACTCGAATTACACTTCGAGACCCGCCGACATGATCGCCACGATGCACAGAGCACCCTCGTAAATTTTTGGGACGTTTCATTTTTTCACAACCAGGACCGAAACCTTAGGCCGAACACAATGGTCGGATGCGAAGTGAAATTTTTTCGCTCGAAATTTTACGAGCTTGTGCAGAACTTCTAGGCAATCTTATCGGCAGGTGACACGAAGTGATTCGAGTTCGTTTGCCCCCCCATTTTCTTTAACGAACGATAACTTTTTGTGAAAATAACAAGTGCCCCGAACCCGGCCGAAACGACTCGAATTACACTTCGAGACCCGCCGACATGATCGCCACGATGCACAGAGCACCCTCGTAAATTTTCGGGCAAATCGGACGACGTTGTATTTTTTCACAATCAGGACCGAAACCCTAGGCCGAACAAAATGGTCGGATGCGAAGTGAAATTTTTTCGCTCGAAATTTTACGAGCATGTGCGGAACTTCTAGGCAATCATATCGGTAGGTGACACGAAGTGATTCGAGTTCGTTTGCCCCCCCATTTTCTTTAACGAACGATAACTTTTTGTGAAAATAACAAGTGCCCCGAACCCGGCCGAAACGACTCGAATTACACTTCGAGACCCGCCGACATGATCGCCACGATGCACAGAGCACCCTCGTAAATTTTCGGGACGTTTCATTTTTTCACAACCTGGACCGAAACCCTAGGCCGAACAAAATGGTCGGATGCGAAGTGAAATTTTTTCGCTCGAAATTTTACGAGCTTGTGCAGAACTTCTAGGCAATCATATCGGCAGGTGACACGAAGTGATTCGAGTTCGTTTGCCCCCCCATTTTCTTTAACGAACGATAACTTTTTGTGAAAATAACAAGTGCCCCGATCCCGGCCGAAACGACTCGAATTACACTTCGAGACTCGCCGACATGATCGCCACGATGCACAGAGCACCCTCGTAAATTTTCGGGACGTTTCATTTTTTCACAACCAGGACCGAAACCCTAGGCCGAACAAAATGGTCGGATGCGAGGTGAAATTTTTTCGCTCGAAATTTTACGAGCTTGTGCAGAACTTCTAGGCAATCATATCGGCAGGCGACACGAAGTGATTCGAGTTCGTTTGCCCCCCCATTTTCTTTAACGAACGATAACTTTTTGTGAAAATAACAAGTGCCCCGATCCCGGCCGAAACGACTCGAATTACACTTCGAGACTCGCCGACATGATCGCCACGATGCACAGAGCACCCTCGTAAATTTTCGGGACGTTTCATTTTTTCACAACCAGGACCGAAACCCTAGGCCGAACAAAATGCTCGGATGCGAGGTGAAATTTTTTCGCTCGAAATTTTACGAGCTTGTGCAGAACTTCTAGGCAATCATATCGGCAGGTGACACGAAGTGATTCGAGTTCGTTTGCCCCTCCATTTTCTTTAACGAACGATAACTTTTTGTGAAAATAACAAGTGCCCCGATCCCGGCCGAAACGACTCGAATTACACTTCGAGACCCGCCGACATGATCGCCACGATGCACAGAGCACCCTCGTAAATTTTTGGGACGTTTCCTTTTTTCACAACCAGGACCGAAACCCTAGGCCGAACAAAATGGTCGGATGCGAAGTGAAATTTTTTCGCTCGAAATTTTACGAGCTTGTGCAGAACTTCTAGGCAATCATATCGGCAGGTGACACGAAGTGATTCGAGTTCGTTTGCCCCCCCATTTTCTTTAACGAACGATAACTTTTTGTGAAAATAACAAGTGCCCCGAACCCGACCGAAACGACTCGAATTACACTTCGAGACCCGCCGACATGATCGCCACGATCCACAGAGCACCCTTGTAAATTTTCGGGCAAATCGGACGACGTTGTATTTTTTCCCAATCAGGACCGAAACCCTAGGCCGAACAAAATGGTCGGATGCGAAGTGAAATTTTTTCGCTCGAAATTTTACGAGCATGTGCGGAACTTCTAGTCAATCATATCGGCAGGTGACACGAAGTGATTCGAGTTCGTTTGCCCCCCCATTTTCTTTAACGAACGATAACTTTTTGTGAAAATAACAAGTGCCCCGAACCCGGCCGAAACGACTCGAATTACACTTCGAGACCCGCCGACATGATCGCCACGATGCACAGAGCACCCTCGTAAATTTTCGGGACGTTTCATTTTTTCACAACCAGGACCGAAACCCTAGGCCGAACAAAATGGTCGGATGCGAAGTGAAATTTTTTCGCTCGAAATTTTACGAGCTTGTGCAGAACTTCTAGGCAATCATATCGGCAGGTGACACGAAGTGATTCGAGTTCGTTTGCCTCCCCCATTTTCTTTAACGAACGATAACTTTTTGTGAAAATAACAAGTGCCCCGAACCCGGCCGAAACGACTCGACTTACACTTCGAGACCCGCCGACATGATCGCCACGATGCACAGAGCACCCTCGTAAATTTTCGGGCAAATCGGACGACGTTGTATTTTTTCACAATCTGGACCGAAACCCTAGGCCGAACAAAATGGTCGGATGCGAAGTGAAATTTTTTCGCTCGAAATTTTACGAGTTTGTGCAGAACTTCTAGGCAATCATATCGGCAGGTGACACGAAGTGATTCGAGTTCGTTTGCCCCCCCATTTTCTTTAACGAACGATAACTTTTTGTGAAAATAACAAGTGCCCCGATCCCGGCCGAAACGACTCGAATTACACTTCGAGACCCGCCGACATGATCGCCACGATGCACAGAGCACCCTCGTAAATTTTTGGGACGTTTCATTTTTTCACAACCAGGACCGAAACCTTTGGCCGAACAAAATGGTCGGATGCGAAGTGAAATTTTTTCGCTCGAAATTTTACGAGCTTGTGCAGAACTTCTAGGCAATCTTATCGGCAGGTGACACGAAGTGATTCGAGTTCGTTTGCCCCCCCATTTTCTTTAACGAACGATAACTTTTTGTGAAAATAACAAGTGCCCCGAACCCGGCCGAAACGACTCGAATTACACTTCGAGACCCGCCGACATGATCGCCACGATGCACAGAGCACCCTCGTAAATTTTCGGGACGTTTCATTTTTTCACAACCTGGACCGAAACCCTAGGCCGAACAAAATGGTCGGATGCGAAGTGAAATTTTTTCGCTCGAAATTTTACGAGCTTGTGCAGAACTTCTAGGCAATCATATCGGCAGGTGACACGAAGTGATTCGAGTTCGTTTGCCCCCCCATTTTCTTTAACGAACGATAACTTTTTGTGAAAATAACAAGTGCCCCGATCCCGGCCGAAACGACTCGAATTACACTTCGAGACCCGCCGACATGATCGCCACGATGCACAGAGCACCCTCGTAAATTTTTGGGACGTTTCATTTTTTCACAACCAGGACCGAAACCTTAGGCCGAACAAAATGGTCGGATGCGAAGTGAAATTTTTTCGCTCGAAATTTTACGAGCTTGTGCAGAACTTCTAGGCAATCTTATCGGCAGGTGACACGAAGTGATTCGAGTTCGTTTGCCCCCCCATTTTCTTTAACGAACGATAACTTTTTGTGAAAATAACAAGTGCCCCGAACCCGGCCGAAACGACTCGAATTACACTTCGAGACCCGCCGACATGATCGCCACGATGCACAGAGCACCCTCGTAAATTTTCGGGCAAATCGGACGACGTTGTATTTTTTCACAATCAGGACCGAAACCCTAGGCCGAACAAAATGGTCGGATGCGAAGTGAAATTTTTTCGCTCGAAATTTTACGAGCATGTGCGGAACTTCTAGGCAATCATATCGGCAGGTGACACGAAGTGATTCGAGTTCGTTTGCCCCCCCATTTTCTTTAACGAACGATAACTTTTTGTGAAAATAACAAGTGCCCCGATCCCGGCCGAAACGACTCGAATTACACTTCGAGACTCGCCGACATGATCGCCACGATGCACAGAGCACCCTCGTAAATTTTCGGGACGTTTCATTTTTTCACAACCAGGACCGAAACCCTAGGCCGAACAAAATGGTCGGATGCGAGGTGAAATTTTTTCGCTCGAAATTTTACGAGCTTGTGCAGAACTTCTAGGCAATCATATCGGCAGGTGACACGAAGTGATTCGAGTTCGTTTGCCCCCCCATTTTCTTTAACGAACGATAACTTTTTGTGAAAATAACAAGTGCCCCGATCCCGGCCGAAACGACTCGAATTACACTTCGAGACTCGCCGACATGATCGCCACGATGCACAGAGCACCCTCGTAAATTTTCGGGACGTTTCATTTTTTCACAACCAGGACCGAAACCCTAGGCCGAACAAAATGCTCGGATGCGAGGTGAAATTTTTTCGCTCGAAATTTTACGAGCTTGTGCAGAACTTCTAGGCAATCATATCGGCAGGTGACACGAAGTGATTCGAGTTCGTTTGCCCCCCCATTTTCTTTAACGAACGATAACTTTTTGTGAAAATAACAAGTGCCCCGATCCCGGCCGAAACGACTCGAATTACACTTCGAGACCCGCCGACATGATCGCCACGATGCACAGAGCACCCTCGTAAATTTTTGGGACGTTTCATTTTTTCACAACCAGGACCGAAACCCTAGGCCGAACAAAATGGTCGGATGCGAAGTGAAATTTTTTCGCTCGAAATTTTACGAGCTTGTGCAGAACTTCTAGGCAATCATATCGGCAGGTGACACGAAGTGATTCGAGTTCGTTTGCCCCCCCATTTTCTTTAACGAACGATAACTTTTTGTGAAAATAACAAGTGCCCCGAACCCGGCCGAAACGACTCGAATTACACTTCGAGACCCGCCGACATGATCGCCACGATGCACAGAGCACCCTCGTAAATTTTCGGGCAAATCGGACGACGTTGTATTTTTTCACAATCAGGACCGAAACCCTAGGCCGAACAAAATGGTCGGATGCGAAGTGAAATTTTTTCGCTCGAAATTTTACGAGCATGTGCGGAACTTCTAGGCAATCATATCGGCAGGTGACACGAAGTGATTCGAGTTCGTTTGCCCCCCCATTTTCTTTAACGAACGATAACTTTTTGTGAAAATAACAAGTGCCCCGAACCCGGCCGAAACGACTCGATTTACACTTCGAGACCCGCCGACATGATCGCCACGATGCACAGAGCACCCTCGTAAATTTTCGGGCAAATCGGACGACGTTGTATTTTTTCCCAATCAGGACCGAAACCCTAGGCCGAACAAAATGGTCGGATGCGAAGTGAAATTTTTTCGCTCGAAATTTTACGAGCATGTGCGGAACTTCTAGTCAATCATATCGGCAGGTGACACGAAGTGATTCGAGTTCGTTTGCCCCCCCATTTTCTTTAACGAACGATAACTTTTTGTGAAAATAACAAGTGCCCCGAACCCGGCCGAAACGACTCGAATTACACTTCGAGACCCGCCGACATGATCGCCACGATGCACAGAGCACCCCCGTAAATTTTCGGGACGTTTCATTTTTTCACAACCTGGACCGAAACCCTAGGCCGAACAAAATGGTCGGATGCGAAGTGAAATTTTTTCGCTCGAAATTTTACGAGCTTGTGCAGAACTTC
Organism: Corylus avellana; assembly: GCF_965113065.1. Taxonomy (NCBI): domain Eukaryota; kingdom Viridiplantae; phylum Streptophyta; class Magnoliopsida; order Fagales; family Betulaceae; genus Corylus; species Corylus avellana. Next base: position 28,448,321 of record NC_142491.1, on the reverse strand, counting down.
TAGGCAATCATATCGGCAGGTGACACGAAGTGATTCGAGTTCGTTTGCCCCCCCATTTTCTTTAACGAACGATAACTTTTTGTGAAAATAACAAGTGCCCCGATCCCGGCCGAAACGACTCGATTTACACTTCGAGACTCGCCGACATGATCGCCACGATGCACAGAGCACCCTCGTAAATTTTCGGGACGTTTCATTTTTTCACAACCAGGACCGAAACCCTAGGCCGAACAAAATGGTCGGATGCGAGGTGAAATTTTTTCGCTCGAAATTTTACGAGCTTGTGCAGAACTTCTAGGCAATCATATCGGCAGGTGACACGAAGTGATTCGAGTTCGTTTGCCCCCCCATTTTCTTTAACGAACGATAACTTTTTGTGAAAATAACAAGTGCCCCGATCCCGGCCGAAACGACTCGAATTACACTTCGAGACTCGCCGACATGATCGCCACGATGCACAGAGCACCCTCGTAAATTTTCGGGACGTTTCATTTTTTCACAACCAGGACCGAAACCCTAGGCCGAACAAAATGCTCGGATGCGAGGTGAAATTTTTTCGCTCGAAATTTTACGAGCTTGTGCAGAACTTCTAGGCAATCATATCGGCAGGTGACACGAAGTGATTCGAGTTCGTTTGCCCCCCCATTTTCTTTAACGAACGATAACTTTTTGTGAAAATAACAAGTGCCCCGATCCCGGCCGAAACGACTCGAATTACACTTCGAGACCCGCCGACATGATCGCCACGATGCACAGAGCACCCTCGTAAATTTTTGGGACGTTTCATTTTTTCACAACCAGGACCGAAACCCTAGGCCGAACAAAATGGTCGGATGCGAAGTGAAATTTTTTCGCTCGAAATTTTACGAGCTTGTGCAGAACTTCTAGGCAATCATATCGGCAGGTGACACGAAGTGATTCGAGTTCGTTTGCCCCCCCATTTTCTTTAACGAACGATAACTTTTTGTGAAAATAACAAGTGCCCCGAACCCGGCCGAAACGACTCGAATTACACTTCGAGACCCGCCGACATGATCGCCACGATGCACAGAGCACCCTCGTAAATTTTCGGGACGTTTCATTTTTTCACAACCTGGACCGAAACCCTAGGCCGAACAAAATGGTCGGATGCGAAGTGAAATTTTTTCGCTCGAAATTTTACGAGCTTGTGCAGAACTTCTAGGCAATCATATCGGCAGGTGACACGAAGTGATTCGAGTTCGTTTGCCCCCCCATTTTCTTTAACGAACGATAACTTTTTGTGAAAATAACAAGTGCCCCGATCCCGGCCGAAACGACTCGAATTACACTTCGAGACTCGCCGACACGATCGCCACGATGCACAGAGCACCCTCGTAAATTTTCGGGACGTTTCATTTTTTCACAACCAGGACCGAAACCCTAGGCCGAACAAAATGGTCGGATGCGAGGTGAAATTTTTTCGCTCGAAATTTTACGAGCTTGTGCAGAACTTCTAGGCAATCATATCGGCAGGTGACACGAAGTGATTCGAGTTCGTTTGCCCCCCCATTTTCTTTAACGAACGATAACTTTTTGTGAAAATAACAAGTGCCCCGATCCCGGCCGAAACGACTCGAATTACACTTCGAGACTCGACGACATGATCGCCACGATGCACAGAGCACCCTCGTAAATTTTCGGGACGTTTCATTTTTTCACAACCAGGACCGAAACCCTAGGCCGAACAAAATGCTCGGATGCGAGGTGAAATTTTTTCGCTCGAAATTTTACGAGCTTGTGCAGAACTTCTAGGCAATCATATCGGCAGGTGACACGAAGTGATTCGAGTTCGTTTGCCCCCCCATTTTCTTTAACGAACGATAACTTTTTGTGAAAATAACAAGTGCCCCGATCCCGGCCGAAACGACTCGAATTACACTTCGAGACCCGCCGACATGATCGCCACGATGCACAGAGCACCCTCGTAAATTTTTGGGACGTTTCATTTTTTCACAACCAGGACCGAAACCCTAGGCCGAACAAAATGGTCGGATGCGAAGTGAAATTTTTTCGCTCGAAATTTTACGAGCTTGTGCAGAACTTCTAGGCAATCATATCGGCAGGTGACACGAAGTGATTCGAGTTCGTTTGCCCCCCCATTTTCTTTAACGAACGATAACTTTTTGTGAAAATAACAAGTGCCCCGAACCCGGCCGAAACGACTCGAATTACACTTCGAGACCCGCCGACATGATCGCCACGATGCACAGAGCACCCTCGTAAATTTTCGGGCAAATCGGACGACGTTGTATTTTTTCACAATCAGGACCGAAACCCTAGGCCGAACAAAATGGTCGGATGCGAAGTGAAATTTTTTCGCTCGAAATTTTACGAGCATGTGCGGAACTTCTAGGCAATCATATCGGCAGGTGACACGAAGTGATTCGAGTTCGTTTGCCCCCCCCATTTTCTTTAACGAACGATAACTTTTTGTGAAAATAACAAGTGCCCCGAACCCGGCCGAAACGACTCGATTTACACTTCGAGACCCGCCGACATGATCGCCACGATGCACAGAGCACCCTCGTAAATTTTCGGGCAAATCGGACGACGTTGTATTTTTTCCCAATCAGGACCGAAACCCTAGGCCGAACAAAATGGTCGGATGCGAAGTGAAATTTTTTCGCTCGAAATTTTACGAGCATGTGCGGAACTTCTAGTCAATCATATCGGCAGGTGACACGAAGTGATTCGAGTTCGTTTGCCCCCCCATTTTCTTTAACGAACGATAACTTTTTGTGAAAATAACAAGTGCCCCGAACCCGGCCGAAACGACTCGAATTACACTTCGAGACCCGCCGACATGATCGCCACGATGCACAGAGCACCCTCGTAAATTTTCGGGACGTTTCATTTTTTCACAACCAGGACCGAAACCCTAGGCCGAACAAAATGGTCGGATGCGAAGTGAAATTTTTTCGCTCGAAATTTTACGAGCTTGTGCAGAACTTCTAGGCAATCATATCGGCAGGTGACACGAAGTGATTCGAGTTCGTTTGCCTCCCCCATTTTCTTTAACGAACGATAACTTTTTGTGAAAATAACAAGTGCCCCGAACCCGGCCGAAACGACTCGAATTACACTTCGAGACCCGCCGACATGATCGCCACGATGCACAGAGCACCCTCGTAAATTTTCGGGCAAATCGGACGACGTTGTATTTTTTCACAATCAGGACCGAAACCCTAGGCCGAACAAAATGGTCGGATGCGAAGTGAAATTTTTTCGCTCGAAATTTTACGAGCATGTGCGGAACTTCTAGGCAATCATATCGGCAGGTGACACGAAGTGATTCGAGTTCGTTTGCCCCCCCCATTTTCTTTAACGAACGATAACTTTTTGTGAAAATAACAAGTGCCCCGAACCCGGCCGAAACGACTCGATTTACACTTCGAGACCCGCCGACATGATCGCCACGATGCACAGAGCACCCTCGTAAATTTTCGGGCAAATCGGACGACGTTGTATTTTTTCCCAATCAGGACCGAAACCCTAGGCCGAACAAAATGGTCGGATGCGAAGTGAAATTTTTTCGCTCGAAATTTTACGAGCATGTGCGGAACTTCTAGTCAATCATATCGGCAGGTGACACGAAGTGATTCGAGTTCGTTTGCCCCCCCATTTTCTTTAACGAACGATAACTTTTTGTGAAAATAACAAGTGCCCCGAACCCGGCCGAAACGACTCGAATTACACTTCGAGACCCGCCGACATGATCGCCACGATGCACAGAGCACCCTCGTAAATTTTCGGGACGTTTCATTTTTTCACAACCAGGACCGAAACCCTAGGCCGAACAAAATGGTCGGATGCGAAGTGAAATTTTTTCGCTCGAAATTTTACGAGCTTGTGCAGAACTTCTAGGCAATCATATCGGCAGGTGACACGAAGTGATTCGAGTTCGTTTGCCTCCCCCATTTTCTTTAACGAACGATAACTTTTTGTGAAAATAACAAGTGCCCCGAACCCGGCCGAAACGACTCGACTTACACTTCGAGACCCGCCGACATGATCGCCACGATGCACAGAGCACCCTCGTAAATTTTCGGGCAAATTGGACGACGTTGTATTTTTTCACAATCTGGACCGAAACCCTAGGCCGAACAAAATGGTCGGATGCGAAGTGAAATTTTTTCGCTCGAAATTTTACGAGCATGTGCGGAACTTCTAGGCAATCATATCGGCAGGTGACACGAAGTGATTCGAGTTCGTTTGCCCCCCCATTTTCTTTAACGAACGATAACTTTTTGTGAAAATAACAAGTGCCCCGAACCCGGCCGAAACGACTCGAATTACACTTCGAGACCCGCCGACATGATCGCCACGATGCACAGAGCACCTCCGTAAATTTTCGGGACGTTTCATTTTTTCACAACCTGGACCGAAACCCTAGGCCGAACAAAATGGTCGGATGCGAAGTGAAATTTTTTCGCTCGAAATTTTACGAGCTTGTGCAGAACTTCTAGGCAATCATATCGGCAGGTGACACGAAGTGATTCGAGTTCGTTTGCCCCCCCATTTTCTTTAACGAACGATAACTTTTTGTGAAAATAACAAGTGCCCCGATCCCGGCCGAAACGACTCGAATTACACTTCGAGACTCGCCGACATGATCGCCACGATGCACAGAGCACCCTCGTAAATTTTCGGGACGTTTCATTTTTTCACAACCAGGACCGAAACCCTAGGCCGAACAAAATGCTCGGATGCGAGGTGAAATTTTTTCGCTCGAAATTTTACGAGCTTGTGCAGAACTTCTAGGCAATCATATCGGCAGGTGACACGAAGTGATTCGAGTTCGTTTGCCCCCCCATTTTCTTTAACGAACGATAACTTTTTGTGAAAATAACAAGTGCCCCGATCCCGGCCGAAACGACTCGAATTACACTTCGAGACCCGCCGACATGATCGCCACGATGCACAGAGCACCCTCGTAAATTTTTGGGACGTTTCATTTTTTCACAACCAGGACCGAAACCCTAGGCCGAACAAAATGGTCGGATGCGAAGTGAAATTTTTTCGCTCGAAATTTTACGAGCTTGTGCAGAACTTCTAGGCAATCATATCGGCAGGTGACACGAAGTGATTCGAGTTCGTTTGCCCCCCCATTTTCTTTAACGAACGATAACTTTTTGTGAAAATAACAAGTGCCCCGATCCCGGCCGAAACGACTCGAATTACACTTCGAGACTCGCCGACATGATCGCCACGATGCACAGAGCACCCTCGTAAATTTTCGGGACGTTTCATTTTTTCACAACCAGGACCGAAACCCTAGGCCGAACAAAATGCTCGGATGCGAGGTGAAATTTTTTCGCTCGAAATTTTACGAGCTTGTGCAGAACTTCTAGGCAATCATATCGGCAGGTGACACGAAGTGATTCGAGTTCGTTTGCCCCCCCATTTTCTTTAACGAACGATAACTTTTTGTGAAAATAACAAGTGCCCCGATCCCGGCCGAAACGACTCGAATTACACTTCGAGACCCGCCGACATGATCGCCACGATGCACAGAGCACCCTCGTAAATTTTTGGGACGTTTCATTTTTTCACAACCAGGACCGAAACCCTAGGCCGAACAAAATGGTCGGATGCGAAGTGAAATTTTTTCGCTCGAAATTTTACGAGCTTGTGCAGAACTTCTGGGCAATCATATCGGCAGGTGACACGAAGTGATTCGAGTTCGTTTGCCCCCCCATTTTCTTTAACGAACGATAACTTTTTGTGAAAATAACAAGTGCCCCGAACCCGGCCGAAACGACTCGATTTACACTTCGAGACCCGCCGACATGATCGCCACGATGCACAGAGCACCCTCGTAAATTTTCGGGCAAATCGGACGACGTTGTATTTTTTCCCAATCAGGACCGAAACCCTAGGCCGAACAAAATGGTCGGATGCGAAGTGAAATTTTTTCGCTCGAAATTTTACGAGCATGTGCGGAACTTCTAGTCAATCATATCGGCAGGTGACACGAAGTGATTCGAGTTCGTTTGCCCCCCCATTTTCTTTAACGAACGATAACTTTTTGTGAAAATAACAAGTGCCCCGAACCCGGCCGAAACGACTCGAATTACACTTCGAGACCCGCCGACATGATCGCCACGATGCACAGAGCACCCTCGTAAATTTTCGGGACGTTTCATTTTTTCACAACCAGGACCGAAACCCTAGGCCGAACAAAATGGTCGGATGCGAAGTGAAATTTTTTCGCTCGAAATTTTACGAGCTTGTGCAGAACTTCTAGGCAATCATATCGGCAGGTGACACGAAGTGATTCGAGTTCGTTTGCCTCCCCCATTTTCTTTAACGAACGATAACTTTTTGTGAAAATAACAACTGCCCCGAACCCGGCCGAAACGACTCGACTTACACTTCGAGACCCGCCGACATGATCGCCACGATGCACAGAGCACCCTCGTAAATTTTCGGGCAAATCGGACGACGTTGTATTTTTTCACAATCTGGACCGAAACCCTAGGCCGAACAAAATGGTCGGATGCGAAGTGAAATTTTTTCGCTCGAAATTTTACGAGCATGTGCGGAACTTCTAGGCAATCATATCGGCAGGTGACACGAAGTGATTCGAGTTCGTTTGCCCCCCCATTTTCTTTAACGAACGATAACTTTTTGTGAAAATAACAAGTGCCCCGAACCCGGCCGAAACGACTCGAATTACACTTCGAGACCCGCCGACATGATCGCCACGATGCACAGAGCACCCCCGTAAATTTTCGGGACGTTTCATTTTTTCACAACCTGGACCGAAACCCTAGGCCGAACAAAATGGTCGGATGCGAAGTGAAATTTTTTCGCTCGAAATTTTACGAGCTTGTGCAGAACTTCTAGGCAATCATATCGGCAGGTGACACGAAGTGATTCGAGTTCGTTTGCCCCCCCATTTTCTTTAACGAACGATAACTTTTTGTGAAAATAACAAGTGCCCCGATCCCGGCCGAAACGACTCGAATTACACTTCGAGACTCGCCGACATGATCGCCACGATGCACAGAGCACCCTCGTAAATTTTCGGGACGTTTCATTTTTTCACAACCAGGACCGAAACCCTAGGCCGAACAAAATGCTCGGATGCGAGGTGAAATTTTTTCGCTCGAAATTTTACGAGCTTGTGCAGAACTTCTAGGCAATCATATCGGCAGGTGACACGAAGTGATTCGAGTTCGTTTGCCCCCCCATTTTCTTTAACGAACGATAACTTTTTGTGAAAATAACAAGTGCCCCGATCCCGGCCGAAACGACTCGAATTACACTTCGAGACCCGCCGACATGATCGCCACGATGCACAGAGCACCCTCGTAAATTTTTGGGACGTTTCATTTTTTCACAACCAGGACCGAAACCTTAGGCCGAACAAAATGGTCGGATGCGAAGTGAAATTTTTTCGCTCGAAATTTTACGAGCTTGTGCAGAACTTCTGGGCAATCATATCGGCAGGTGACACGAAGTGATTCGAGTTCGTTTGCCCCCCCATTTTCTTTAACGAACGATAACTTTTTGTGAAAATAACAAGTGCCCCGAACCCGGCCGAAACGACTCGAATTACACTTCGAGACCCGCCGACATGATCGCCACGATGCACAGAGCACCCTCGTAAATTTTCGGGCAAATCGGACGACGTTGTATTTTTTCACAATCAGGACCGAAACCCTAGGCCGAACAAAATGGTCGGATGCGAAGTGAAATTTTTTCGCTCGAAATTTTACGAGCATGTGCGGAACTTCTAGGCAATCATATCGGCAGGTGACACGAAGTGATTCGAGTTCGTTTGCCCCCCCCATTTTCTTTAACGAACGATAACTTTTTGTGAAAATAACAAGTGCCCCGAACCCGGCCGAAACGACTCGATTTACACTTCGAGACCCGCCGACATGATCGCCACGATGCACAGAGCACCCTCGTAAATTTTCGGGCAAATCGGACGACGTTGTATTTTTTCCCAATCAGGACCGAAACCCTAGGCCGAACAAAATGGTCGGATGCGAAGTGAAATTTTTTCGCTCGAAATTTTACGAGCATGTGCGGAACTTCTAGTCAATCATATCGGCAGGTGACACGAAGTGATTCGAGTTCGTTTGCCCCCCCATTTTCTTTAACGAACGATAACTTTTTGTGAAAATAACAAGTGCCCCGAACCCGGCCGAAACGACTCGAATTACACTTCGAGACCCGCCGACATGATCGCCACGATGCACAGAGCACCCTCGTAAATTTTCGGGACGTTTCATTTTTTCACAACCAGGACCGAAACCCTAGGCCGAACAAAATGGTCGGATGCGAAGTGAAATTTTTTCGCTCGAAATTTTTCAGAACTTCTAGGCAATCATATCGGCAGGTGACACGAAGTGATTCGAGTTCGTTTGCCTCCCCCATTTTCTTTAACGAACGATAACTTTTTGTGAAAATAACAAGTGCCCCGAACCCGGCCGAAACGACTCGACTTACACTTCGAGACCCGCCGACATGATCGCCACGATGCACAGAGCACCCTCGTAAATTTTCGGGCAAATCGGACGACGTTGTATTTTTTCACAATCTGGACCGAAACCCTAGGCCGAACAAAATGGTCGGATGCGAAGTGAAATTTTTTCGCTCGAAATTTTACGAGCATGTGCGGAACTTCTAGGCAATCATATCGGCAGGTGACACGAAGTGATTCGAGTTCGTTTGCCCCCCCATTTTCTTTAACGAACGATAACTTTTTGTGAAAATAACAAGTGCCCCGAACCCGGCCGAAACGACTCGAATTACACTTCGAGACCCGCCGACATGATCGCCACGATGCACAGAGCACCCTCGTAAATTTTCGGGACGTTTCATTTTTTCACAACCTGGACCGAAACCCTAGGCCGAACAAAATGGTCGGATGCGAAGTGAAATTTTTTCGCTCGAAATTTTACGAGCTTGTGCAGAACTTCTAGGCAATCATATCGGCAGGTGACACGAAGTGATTCGAGTTCGTTTGCCCCCCCATTTTCTTTAACGAACGATAACTTTTTGTGAAAATAACAAGTGCCCCAAACCCGGCCGAAACGACTCGAATTACACTTCGAGACCCGCCGACATGATCGCCACGATGCACAGAGCACCCTCGTAAATTTTCGGGACGTTTCATTTTTTCACAACCTGGACCGAAACCCTAGGCCGAACAAAATGGTCGGATGCGAAGTGAAATTTTTTCGCTCGAAATTTTACGAGCTTGTGCAGAACTTCTAGGCAATCATATCGGCAGGTGACACGAAGTGATTCGAGTTCGTTTGCCCCCCCATTTTCTTTAACGAACGATAACTTTTTGTGAAAATAACAAATGCCCCGATCCCGGCCGAAACGACTCGAATTACACTTCGAGACTCGCCGACATGATCGCCACGATGCACAGAGCACCCTCGTAAATTTTCGGGACGTTTCATTTTTTCACAACCAGGACCGAAACCCTAGGCCGAACAAAATGGTCGGATGCGAGGTGAAATTTTTTCGCTCGAAATTTTACGAGCTTGTGCAGAACTTCTAGGCAATCATATCGGCAGGTGACACGAAGTGATTCGAGTTCGTTTGCCCCCCCATTTTCTTTAACGAACGATAACTTTTTGTGAAAATAACAAGTGCCCCGATCCCGGCCGAAACGACTCGAATTACACTTCGAGACCCGCCGACATGATCGCCACGATGCACAGAGCACCCTCGTAAATTTTTGGGACGTTTCATTTTTTCACAACCAGGACCGAAACCCTAGGCCGAACAAAATGGTCGGATGCGAAGTGAAATTTTTTCGCTCGAAATTTTACGAGCTTGTGCAGAACTTCTAGGCAATCATATCGGCAGGTGACACGAAGTGATTCGAGTTCGTTTGCCCCCCCATTTTCTTTAACGAACGATAACTTTTTGTGAAAATAACAAGTGCCCCGATCCCGGCCGAAACGACTCGAATTACACTTCGAGACTCGCCGACATGATCGCCACGATGCACAGAGCACCCTCGTAAATTTTCGGGACGTTTCATTTTTTCACAACCAGGACCGAAACCCTAGGCCGAACAAAATGGTCGGATGCGAGGTGAAATTTTTTCGCTCGAAATTTTACGAGCTTGTGCAGAACTTCTAGGCAATCATATCGGCAGGTGACACGAAGTGATTCGAGTTCGTTTGCCCCCCCATTGTCTTTAACGAACGATAACTTTTTGTGAAAATAACAAGTGCCCCGATCCCGGCCGAAACGACTCGAATTACACTTCGAGACCCGCCGACATGATCGCCACGATGCACAGAGCACCCTCGTAAATTTTTGGGACGTTTCATTTTTTCACAACCAGGACCGAAACCCTAGGCCGAACAAAATGGTCGGATGCGAAGTGAAATTTTTTCGCTCGAAATTTTACGAGCTTGTGCAGAACTTCTAGGCAATCATATCGGCAGGTGACACGAAGTGATTCGAGTTCGTTTGCCCCCCCATTTTCTTTAACGAACGATAACTTTTTGTGAAAATAACAAGTGCCCCGATCCCGGCCGAAACGACTCGAATTACACTTCGAGACTCGCCGACATGATCGCCACGATGCACAGAGCACCCTCGTAAATTTTCGGGACGTTTCATTTTTTCACAACCAGGACCGAAACCCTAGGCCGAACAAAATGGTCGGATGCGAGGTGAAATTTTTTCGCTCGAAATTTTACGAGCTTGTGCAGAACTTCTAGGCAATCATATCGGCAGGTGACACGAAGTGATTCGAGTTCGTTTGCCCCCCCATTTTCTTTAACGAACGATAACTTTTTGTGAAAATAACAAGTGCCCCGATCCCGGCCGAAACGACTCGAATTACACTTCGAGACCCGCCGACATGATCGCCACGATGCACAGAGCACCCTCGTAAATTTTTGGGACGTTTCATTTTTTCACAACCAGGACCGAAACCCTAGGCCGAACAAAATGGTCGGATGCGAAGTGAAATTTTTTCGCTCGAAATTTTACGAGCTTGTGCAGAACTTCTAGGCAATCATATCGGCAGGTGACACGAAGTGATTCGAGTTCGTTTGCCCCCCCCCATTTTCTTTAACGAACGATAACTTTTTGTGAAAATAACAAGTGCCCCGAACCCGGCCGAAACGACTCGAATTACACTTCGAGACCCGCCGACATGATCGCCACGATGCACAGAGCACCCTCGTAAATTTTCGGGCAAATCGGACGACGTTGTATTTTTTCACAATCAGGACCGAAACCCTAGGCCGAACAAAATGGTCGGATGCGAAGTGAAATTTTTTCGCTCGAAATTTTACGAGCATGTGCGGAACTTCTAGGCAATCATATCGGCAGGTGACACGAAGTGATTCGAGTTCGTTTGCCCCCCCATTTTCTTTAACGAACGATAACTTTTTGTGAAAATAACAAGTGCCCCGAACCCGGCCGAAACGACTCGAATTACACTTCGAGACCCGCCGACATGATCGCCACGATGCACAGAGCACCCTCGTAAATTTTCGGGACGTTTCATTTTTTCACAACCTGGACCGAAACCCTAGGCCGAACAAAATGGTCGGATGCGAAGTGAAATTTTTTCGCTCGAAATTTTACGAGCTTGTGCAGAACTTCTAGGCAATCATATCGGCAGGTGACACGAAGTGATTCGAGTTCGTTTGCCCCCCCATTTTCTTTAACGAACGATAACTTTTTGTGAAAATAACAAGTGCCCCGATCCCGGCCGAAACGACTCGAATTACACTTCGAGACTCGCCGACATGATCGCCACGATGCACAGAGCACCCTCGTAAATTTTCGGGACGTTTCATTTTTTCACAACCAGGACCGAAACCCTAGGCCGAACAAAATGGTCGGATGCGAGGTGAAATTTTTTCGCTCGAAATTTTACGAGCTTGTGCAGAACTTCTAGGCAATCATATCGGCAGGTGACACGAAGTGATTCGAGTTCGTTTGCCCCCCCATTTTCTTTAACGAACGATAACTTTTTGTGAAAATAACAAGTGCCCCGATCCCGGCCGAAACGACTCGAATTACACTTCGAGACTCGCCGACATGATCGCCACGATGCACAGAGCACCCTCGTAAATTTTCGGGACGTTTCATTTTTTCACAACCAGGACCGAAACCCTAAGCCGAACAAAATGCTCGGATGCGAGGTGAAATTTTTTCGCTCGAAATTTTACGAGCTTGTGCAGAACTTCTAGGCAATCATATCGGCAGGTGACACGAAGTGATTCGAGTTCGTTTGCCCCCCCATTTTCTTTAACGAACGATAACTTTTTGTGAAAATAACAAGTGCCCCGATCCCGGCCGAAACGACTCGAATTACACTTCGAGACCCGCCGACATGATCGCCACGATGCACAGAGCACCCTCGTAAATTTTCGGGACGTTTCATTATTTCACAACCAGGACCGAAACCCTAGGCCGAACAAAATGGTCGGATGCGAAGTGAAATTTTTTCGCTCGAAATTTTACGAGCATGTGCGGAACTTCTAGGCAATCATATCGGCAGGTGACACGAACTGATTCGAGTTCGTTTGCCCCCCCATTTTCTTTAACGAACGATAACTTTTTGTGAAAATAACAAGTGCCCCGAACCCGGCCGAAACGACTCGATTTACACTTCGAGACCCGCCGACATGATCGCCACGATGCACAGAGCACCCTCGTAAATTTTCGGGCAAATCGGACGACGTTGTATTTTTTCACAATCAGGACCGAAACCCTAGGCCGAACAAAATGGTCGGATGCGAGGTGAAATTTTTTCGCTCGAAATTTTACGAGCTTGTGCAGAACTTCTAGGCAATCATATCGGCAGGTGACACGAAGTGATTCGAGTTCGTTTGCCCCCCCATTTTCTTTAACGAACGATAACTTTTTGTGAAAATAACAAGTGCCCCGAACCCGGCCGAAACGACTCGAATTACACTTTGACACCCGCCGACATGATCGCCACGATGCACAGAGCACCCTCGTAAATTTTCGGGCAAATCGGACGACGTTGTATTTTTTCACAACCAGGACCGAAACCCTAGGCCGAACAAAATGGTCGGTTGCGAGGTGAAATTTTTTCGCTCGAAATTTTACGAGCTTGTGCAGAACTTCTAGGCAATCATATCGGCAGGTGACACGAAGTGATTCGAGTTCGTTTGCCCCCCCATTTTCTTTAACGAACGATAACTTTTTGTGAAAATAACAAGTGCCCCGAACCCGGCCGAAACGACTCGAATTACACTTCGAGACCCGCCGACATGATCGCCACGATGCACAGAGCACTCTCGTAAATTTTTGGGACGTTTCATTTTTTCACAACCAGGACCGAAACCCTAGGCCGAACAAAATGGTCGGATGCGAAGTGAAATTTTTTCGCTCGAAATTTTACGAGCTTGTGCAGAACTTCTAGGCAATCATATCGGCAGGTGACACGAAGTGATTCGAGTTCGTTTGCCCCCCCATTTTCTTTAACGAACGATAACTTTTTGTGAAAATAACAAGTGCCCCGAACCCGGCCGAAACGACTCGAATTACACTTCGAGACCCGCCGACATGATCGCCACGATGCACAGAGCACCCTCGTAAATTTTCGGGCAAATCGGACGACGTTGTATTTTTTCACAATCAGGACCGAAACCTTAGGCCGAACAAAATGGTCGGATGCGAAGTGAAATTTTTTCGCTCGAAATTTTACGAGCATGTGCGGAACTTCTAGGCAATCATATCGGCAGGTGACACGAAGTGATTCGAGTTCGTTTGCCCCCCCATTTTCTTTAACGAACGATAACTTTTTGTGAAAATAACTAGTGCCCCGAACCCGGCCGAAACGACTCGAATTACACTTCGAGACCCGCCGACATGATCGCCACGATGCACAGAGCACCCTCGTAAATTTTCGGGACGTTTCATTTTTTCACAACCAGGACCGAAACCCTAGGCCGAACAAAATGGTCGGATGCGAAGTGAAATTTTTTCGCTCGAAATTTTACGAGCATGTGCGGAACTTCTAGGCAATCATATCGGCAGGTGACACGAAGTGATTCGAGTTCGTTTGCCCCCCCATTTTCTTTAACGAACGATAACTTTTTGTGAAAATAACAAATGCCCCGAACCCGGCCGAAACGACTCGAATTACACTTCGAGACCCGCCGACATGATCGCCACGATGCACAGAGCACCCTCGTAAATTTTCGGGACGTTTCATTTTTTCACAACCAGGATCGAAACCCTAGGCCGAACAAAATGGTCGGATGCGAAGTGAAATTTTTTCGCTCGAAATTTTACGAGCATGTGCGGAACTTCTAGGCAATCATATCGGCAGGTGACACGAAGTGATTCGAGTTCGTTTGCCCCCCCATTTTCTTTAACGAACGATAACTTTTTGTGAAAATAACAAGTGCCCCGAACCCGGCCGAAACGACTCGAATTACACTTCGAGACCCGCCGACATGATCGCCACGATGCACAGAGCACCCTCGTAAATTTTTGGGACGTTTCATTTTTTCACAACCAGGATCGAAACCCTAGGCCGAACAAAATGGTCGGATGCGAAGTGAAATTTTTTCGCTCGAAATTTTACGAGCTTGTGCAGAACTTCTAGGCAATCATATCGGCAGGTGACACGAAGTGATTCGAGTTCGTTTGCCCCCCCCCATTTTCTTTAACGAACGATAACTTTTTGTGAAAATAACAAGTGCCCCGATCCCGGCCGAAACGACTCGAATTACACTTCGAGACCCGCCGACATGATCGCCACGATGCACAGAGCACCCTCGTAAATTTTCGGGCAAATCGGACGACGTTGTATTTTTTCACAATCAGGACCGAAACCCTAGGCCGAACAAAATGGTCGGATGCGAAGTGAAATTTTTTCGCTCGAAATTTTACGAGCTTGTGCAGAACTTCTAGGCAATCATATCGGCAGGTGACACGAAGTGATTCGAGTTCGTTTGCCCCCCCCATTTTCTTTAACGAACGATAACTTTTTGTGAAAATAACAAGTGCCCCGATCCCGGCCGAAACGACTCGAATTACACTTCGAGACCCGCCGACATGATCGCCACGATGCACAGAGCACCCTCGTAAATTTTCGGGCAAATCGGACGACGTTGTATTTTTTCACAATCAGGACCGAAACCCTAGGCCGAACAAAATGGTCGGATGCGAAGTGAAATTTTTTCGCTCGAAATTTTACGAGCATGTGCGGAACTTCTAGGCAATCATATCGGTAGGTGACACGAAGTGATTCGAGTTCGTTTGCCCCCCCCCCCCCCCATTTTCTTTAACGAACGATAACTTTTTGTGAAAATAACAAGTGCCCCGAACCCGGCCGAAACGACTCGAATTACACTTCGAGACCCGCCGACATGATCGCCACGATGCACAGAGCACCCTCGTAAATTTTCGGGACGTTTCATTTTTTCACAACCAGGACCGAAACCCTAGGCCGAACAAAATGGTCGGATGCGAAGTGAAATTTTTTCGCTCGAAATTTTACGAGCTTGTGCAGAACTTCTAGGCAATCATATCGGCAGGTGACACGAAGTGATTCGAGTTCGTTTGCCCCCCCATTTTCTTTAACGAACGATAACTTTTTGTGAAAATAACAAGTGCCCCGATCCCGGCAGAAACGACTCGAATTATACTTCGAGACCCGCCGACATGATCGCCACGAAGCACAGAGCACCCTCGTAAATTTTTGGGACGTTTCATTTTTTCACAACCAGGACCGAAAACCTAGGCCGAACAAAATGGTCGGATGCGAAGTGAAATTTTTTCGCTCGAAATTTTACGAGCTTGTGCGGAACTTCTAGGCAATCATATCGGCAGGTGACACGAAGTGATTCGAGTTCGTTTGCCCCCCCCATTTTCTTTAACGAACGATAACTTTTTGTGAAAATAACAAGTGCCCCGAACCCGGCCGAAACGACTCGAATTACACTTCGAGACCCGCCGACATGATCGCCACGATGCACAGAGCACCCTCGTAAATTTTCGGGCAAATCGGACGACGTTGTATTTTTTCACAATCAGGACCGAAACCCTAGGCCGAACAAAATGCTCGGATGCGAAGTGAAATTTTTTCGCTCGAAATTTTACGAGCATGTGCGGAACTTCTAGGCAATCATATCGGCAGGTGACACGAAGTGATTCGAGTTCGTTTGCCCCCTCCCCATTTTCTTTAACGAACGATAACTTTTTGTGAAAATAACAAGTGCCCCGAACCCGGCCGAAACGACTCGAATTACACTTCGAGACCCGCCGACATGATCGCCACGATGCACAGAGCACCCTCGTAAATTTTCGGGACGTTTCATTTTTTCACAACCAGGACCGAAACCCTAGGCCGAACAAAATGGTCGGATGCGAAGTGAAATTTTTTCGCTCGAAATTTTACGAGCTTGTGCAGAACTTCTAGGCAATCATATCGGCAGGTGACACGAAGTGATTCGAGTTCGTTTGCCCCCCCATTTTCTTTAACGAACGATAACTTTTTGTGAAAATAACAAGTGCCCCGATCCCGGCCGAAACGACTCGAATTATACTTCGAGACCCGCCGACATGATCGCCACGAAGCACAGAGCACCCTCGTAAATTTTTGGGACGTTTCATTTTTTCACAACCAGGACCGAAACCCTAGGCCGAACAAAATGGTCGGATGCGAAGTGAAATTTTTTCGCTCGAAATTTTACGAGCTTGTGCAGAACTTCTAGGCAATCATATCGGCAGGTGACACGAAGTGATTCGAGTTCGTTTGCCCCCCCATTTTCTTTAACGAACGATAACTTTTTGTGAAAATAACAAGTGCCCCGAACCCGGCCGAAACGACTCGAATTACACTTCGAGACCCGCCGACATGATCGCCACGATGCACAGAGCACCCTCGTAAATTTTCGGGACGTTTCATTTTTTCACAACCAGGACCGAAACCCTAGGCCGAACAAAATGGTCGGATGCGAAGTGAAATTTTTTCGCTCGAAATTTTACGAGCTTGTGCAGAACTTCTAGGCAATCATATCGGCAGGTGACACGAAGTGATTCGAGTTCGTTTGCCCCCCCATTTTCTTTAACGAACGATAACTTTTTGTGAAAATAACAAGTGCCCCGATCCCGGCCGAAACGACTCGAATTACACTTCGAGACCCGCCGACATGATCGCCACGATGCACAGAGCACCCTCGTAAATTTTCGGGCAAATCGGACGACGTTGTATTTTTTCACAATCAGGACCGAAACCCTAGGCCGAACAAAATGGTCGGATGCGAAGTGAAATTTTTTCGCTCGAAATTTTACGAGCATGTGCGGAACTTCTAGGCAATCATATCGGCAGGTGACACGAAGTGATTCGAGTTCGTTTGCCCCCCCCCATTTTCTTTAACGAACGATAACTTTTTGTGAAAATAACAAGTGCCCCGAACCCGGCCGAAACGACTCGAATTACACTTCGAGACCCGCCGACATGATCGCCACGATGCACAGAGCACCCTCGTAAATTTTCGGGACGTTTCATTTTTTCACAACCAGGATCGAAACCCTAGGCCGAACAAAATGGTCGGATGCGAAGTGAAATTTTTTCGCTCGAAATTTTACGAGCTTGTGCAGAACTTCTAGGCAATCATATCGGCAGGTGACACGAAGTGATTCGAGTTCGTTTGCCCCCCTCATTTTCTTTAACGAACGATAACTTTTTGTGAAAATAACAAGTGCCCCGATCCCGGCCGAAACGACTCGAATTACACTTCGAGACTCGCCGACATGATCGCCACGATGCACAGAGCACCGTCGTAAATTTTCGGGACGTTTCATTTTTTCACAACCAGGACCGAAACCCTAGGCCGAACAAAATGGTCGGATGCAAGGTGAAATTTTTTCGCTCGAAATTTTACGAGCTTGTGCAGAACTTCTAGGCAATCATATCGGCAGGTGACACGAAGTGATTCGAGTTCGTTTGCCCCCCCATTTTCTTTAACGAACGATAACTTTTTGTGAAAATAACAAGTGCCCCGAACCCGGCCGAAACGACTCGAATTACACTTCGAGACCCGCCGACATGATCGCCACGATGCACAAAGCACCCTCGTAAATTTTCGGGACGTTTCATTTTTTCACAACCAGGATCGAAACCCTAGGCCGAACAAAATGGTCGGATGCGAAGTGAAATTTTTTCGCTCGAAATTTTACGAGCTTGTGCAGAACTTCTAGGCAATCATATCGGCAGGTGACACGAAGTGATTCGAGTTCGTTTGCCCCCCCCATTTTCTTTAACGAACGATAACTTTTTGTGAAAATAACAAGTGCCCCGATCCCGGCCGAAACGACTCGAATTACACTTCGAGACTCGCCGACATGATCGCCACGATGCACAGAGCACCCTCGTAGATTTTCGGGACGTTTCATTTTTTCACAACCAGGACCGAAACCCTAGGCCGAACAAAATGGTCGGATGCGAAGTGAAATTTTTTCGCTCGAAATTTTACGAGCTTGTGCAGAACTTCTAGGCAATCATATCGGCAGGTGACACGAAGTGATTCGAGTTCGTTTGCCCTCCCATTTTCTTTAACGAACGATAACTTTTTGTGAAAATAACAAGTGCCCCGAACCCGGCCGAAACGACTCGAATTACACTTCGAGACCCGCCGACATGATCGCCACGATGCACAGAGCACCCTCGTAAATTTTCGGGACGTTTCATTTTTTCACAACCAGGACCGAAACCCTAGGCCGAACAAAATGGTCGGATGCGAAGTGAAATTTTTTCGCTCGAAATTTTACGAGCTTGTGCAGAACTTCTAGGCAATCATATCGGCAGGTGACACGAAGTGATTCGAGTTCGTTTGCCCCCCCATTTTCTTTAACGAACGATAACTTTTTGTGAAAATAACAAGTGCCCCGATCCCGGCCGAAACGACTCGAATTACACTTCGAGACTCGCCGACATGATCGCCACGATGCACAGAGCACCCTCGTAAATTTTCGGGACGTTTCATTTTTTCACAACCAGGACCGAAACCCTAGGCCGAACAAAATGGTCGGATGCGAGGTGAAATTTTTTCGCTCGAAATTTTACGAGCTTGTGCAGAACTTCTAGGCAATCATATCGGCAGGTGACACGAAGTGATTCGAGTTCGTTTGCCCCCCCATTTTCTTTAACGAACGATAACTTTTTGTGAAAATAACAAGTGCCCCGAACCCGGCCGAAACGACTCGAATTACACTTCGAGACCCGCCGACATGATCGCCACGATGCACAGAGCACCCTCGTAAATTTTCGGGACGTTTCATTTTTTCACAACCAGGATCGAAACCCTAGGCCGAACAAAATGGTCGGATGCGAAGTGAAATTTTTTCGCTCGAAATTTTACGAGCTTGTGCAGAACTTCTAGGCAATCATATCGGCAGGTGACACGAAGTGATTCGAGTTCGTTTGCCCCCCCCATTTTCTTTAACGAACGATAACTTTTTGTGAAAATAACAAGTGCCCCGATCCCGGCCGAAACGACTCGAATTACACTTCGAGACTCGCCGACATGATCGCCACGATGCACAGAGCACCCTCGTAAATTTTCGGGACGTTTCATTTTTTCACAACCAGGACCGAAACCCTAGGCCGAACAAAATGGTCGGATGCGAAGTGAAATTTTTTCGCTCGAAATTTTACGAGCTTGTGCAGAACTTCTAGGCAATCATATCGGCAGGTGACACGAAGTGATTCGAGTTCGTTTGCCCTCCCATTTTCTTTAACGAACGATAACTTTTTGTGAAAATAACAAGTGCCCCGAACCCGGCCGAAACGACTCGAATTACACTTCGAGACCCGCCGACATGATCGCCACGATGCACAGAGCACCCTCGTAAATTTTCGGGACGTTTCATTTTTTCACAACCAGGACCGAAACCCTAGGCCGAACAAAATGGTCGGATGCGAAGTGAAATTTTTTCGCTCGAAATTTTACGAGCTTGTGCAGAACTTCTAGGCAATCATATCGGCAGGTGACACGAAGTGATTCGAGTTCGTTTGCCCCCCCATTTTCTTTAACGAACGATAACTTTTTGTGAAAATAACAAGTGCCCCGAACCCGGCCGAAACGACTCGAATTACACTTCGAGACCCGCCGACATGATCGCCACGATGCACAGAGCACCCTCGTAAATTTTCGGGACGTTTCATTTTTTCAGAACCAGGATCGAAACCCTAGGCCGAACAAAATGGTCGGATGCGAAGTGAAATTTTTTCGCTCGAAATTTTACGAGCTTGTGCAGAACTTCTAGGCAATCATATCGGCAGGTGACACGAAGTGATTCGAGTTCGTTTGCCCCCCCCATTTTCTTTAACGAACGATAACTTTTTGTGAAAATAACAAGTGCCCCGATCCCGGCCGAAACGACTCGAATTACACTTCGAGACTCGCCGACATGATCGCCACGATGCACAGAGCACCCTCGTAAATTTTCGGGACGTTTCATTTTTTCACAACCAGGACCGAAACCCTAGGCCGAACAAAATGGTCGGATGCGAAGTGAAATTTTTTCGCTCGAAATTTTACGAGCTTGTGCAGAACTTCTAGGCAATCATATCGGCAGGTGACACGAAGTGATTCGAGTTCGTTTGCCCCCCCATTTTCTTTAACGAACGATAACTTTTTGTGAAAATAACAAGTGCCCCGAACCCGGCCGAAACGACTCGAATTACACTTCGAGACCCGCCGACATGATCGCCACGATGCACAGAGCACCCTCGTAAATTTTCGGGACGTTTCATTTTTTCACAACCAGGACCGAAACCCTAGGCCGAACAAAATGGTCGGATGCGAGGTGAAATTTTTTCGCTCGAAATTTTACGAGCTTGTGCAGAACTTCTAGGCAATCATATCGGCAGGTGACACGAAGTGATTCGAGTTCGTTTGCCCCCCCCATTTTCTTTAACGAACGATAACTTTTTGTGAAAATAACAAGTGCCCCGAACCCGGCCGAAACGACTCGAATTACACTTCGAGACCCGCCGACATGATCGCCACGATGCACAGAGCACCCTCGTAAATTTTCGGGACGTTTCATTTTTTCACAACCAGGATCGAAACCCTAGGCCGAACAAAATGGTCGGATGCGAAGTGAAATTTTTTCGCTCGAAATTTTACGAGCTTGTGCAGAACTTCTAGGCAATCATATCGGCAGGTGACACGAAGTGATTCGAGTTCGTTTGCCCCCCCCATTTTCTTTAACGAACGATAACTTTTTGTGAAAATAACAAGTGCCCCGATCCCGGCCGAAACGACTCGAATTACACTTCGAGACCCGCCGACATGATCGCCACGATGCACAGAGCACCCTCGTAAATTTTCGGGCAAATCGGACGACGTTGTATTTTTTCACAATCAGGACCGAAACCCTAGGCCGAACAAAATGGTCGGATGCGAAGTGAAATTTTTTCGCTCGAAATTTTACGAGCTTGTGCAGAACTTCTAGGCAATCATATCGGCAGGTGACACGAAGTGATTCGAGTTCGTTTGCCCCCCCCATTTTCTTTAACGAACGATAACTTTTTGTGAAAATAACAAGTGCCCCGATCCCGGCCGAAACGACTCGAATTACACTTCGAGACCCGCCGACATGATCGCCACGATGCACAGAGCACCCTCGTAAATTTTCGGGCAAATCGGACGACGTTGTATTTTTTCACAATCAGGACCGAAACCCTAGGCCGAACAAAATGGTCGGATGCGAAGTGAAATTTTTTCGCTCGAAATTTTACGAGCATGTGCGGAACTTCTAGGCAATCATATCGGCAGGTGACACGAAGTGATTCGAGTTCGTTTGCCCTCCCATTTTCTTTAACGAACGATAACTTTTTGTGAAAATAACAAGTGCCCCGAACCCGGCCGAAACGACTCGAATTACACTTCGAGACCCGCCGACATGATCGCCACGATGCACAGAGCACCCTCGTAAATTTTCGGGACGTTTCATTTTTTCACAACCAGGACCGAAACCCTAGGCCGAACAAAATGGTCGGATGCGAAGTGAAATTTTTTCGCTCGAAATTTTACGAGCTTGTGCAGAACTTCTAGGCAATCATATCGGCAGGTGACACGAAGTGATTCGAGTTCGTTTGCCCCCCCATTTTCTTTAACGAACGATAACTTTTTGTGAAAATAACAAGTGCCCCGATCCCGGCCGAAACGACTCGAATTACACTTCGAGACTCGCCGACATGATCGCCACGATGCACAGAGCACCCTCGTAAATTTTCGGGACGTTTCATTTTTTCACAACCAGGACCGAAACCCTAGGCCGAACAAAATGGTCGGATGCGAGGTGAAATTTTTTCGCTCGAAATTTTACGAGCTTGTGCAGAACTTCTAGGCAATCATATCGGCAGGTGACACGAAGTGATTCGAGTTCGTTTGCCCCCCCATTTTCTTTAACGAACGATAACTTTTTGTGAAAATAACAAGTGCCCCGAACCCGGCCGAAACGACTCGAATTACACTTCGAGACCCGCCGACATGATCGCCACGATGCACAGAGCACCCTCGTAAATTTTCGGGACGTTTCATTTTTTCAGAACCAGGATCGAAACCCTAGGCCGAACAAAATGGTCGGATGCGAAGTGAAATTTTTTCGCTCGAAATTTTACGAGCTTGTGCAGAACTTCTAGGCAATCATATCGGCAGGTGACACGAAGTGATTCGAGTTCGTTTGCCCCCCCCATTTTCTTTAACGAACGATAACTTTTTGTGAAAATAACAAGTGCCCCGATCCCGGCCGAAACGACTCGAATTACACTTCGAGACTCGCCGACATGATCGCCACGATGCACAGAGCACCCTCGTAAATTTTCGGGACGTTTCATTTTTTCACAACCAGGACCGAAACCCTAGGCCGAACAAAATGGTCGGATGCGAAGTGAAATTTTTTCGCTCGAAATTTTACGAGCTTGTGCAGAACTTCTAGGCAATCATATCGGCAGGTGACACGAAGTGATTCGAGTTCGTTTGCCCCCCCATTTTCTTTAACGAACGATAACTTTTTGTGAAAATAACAAGTGCCCCGAACCCGGCCGAAACGACTCGAATTACACTTCGAGACCCGCCGACATGATCGCCACGATGCACAGAGCACCCTCGTAAATTTTCGGGACGTTTCATTTTTTCACAACCAGGACCGAAACCCTAGGCCGAACAAAATGGTCGGATGCGAAGTGAAATTTTTTCGCTCGAAATTTTACGAGCTTGTGCAGAACTTCTAGGCAATTATTTCGGCAGGTGACACGAAGTGATTCGAGTTCGTTTGCCCCCCATTTTCTTTAACGAACGATAACTTTTTGTGAAAATAACAAGTGCCCCGAACCCGGCCGAAACGACTCGAATTACACTTCGAGACCCGCCGACATGATCGCCACGATGCACAGAGCACCCTCGTAAATTTTCGGGACGTTTCATTTTTTCACAACCAGGACCGAAACCCTAGGCCGAACAAAATGGTCGGATGCGAAGTGAAATTTTTTCGCTCGAAATTTTACGAGCTTGTGCAGAACTTCTAGGCAATCATATCGGCAGGTGACACGAAGTGATTCGAGTTCGTTTGCTCCCCCATTTTCTTTAACGAACGATAACTTTTTGTGAAAATAACAAGTGCCCCGAACCCGGCCGAAACGACTCGAATTACACTTCGAGACCCGCCGACATGATCGCCACGATGCACAGAGCACCCTCGTAAATTTTCGGGCAAATCGGACGACGTTGTATTTTTTCACAATCAGGACCGAAACCCTAGGCTGAACAAAATGGTCGGATGCGAAGTGAAATTTTTTCGCTCGAAATTTTACGAGCATGTGCGGAACTTCTAGGCAATCATATCGGCAGGTGACACGAAGTGATTCGACTTCGTTTGCCCCCCCATTTTCTTTAACGAACGATAACTTTTTGTGAAAATAACAAGTGCCCCGAACCCGGCCGAAACGACTCGAATTACACTTCGAGACCCGCCGACATGATCGCCACGATGCACAGAGCACCCTCGTAAATTTTCGGGACGTTTCATTTTTTCACAACCAGGATCGAAACCCTAGGCCGAACAAAATGGTCGGATGCGAAGTGAAATTTTTTCGCTCGAAATTTTACGAGCTTGTGCAGAACTTCTAGGCAATCATATCGGCAGGTGACACGAAGTGATTCGAGTTCGTTTGCCCCCCCCATTTTCTTTAACGAACGATAACTTTTTGTGAAAATAACAAGTGCCCCGATCCCGGCCGAAACGACTCGAATTACACTTCGAGACTCGCCGACATGATCGCCACGATGCACAGAGCACCCTCGTAAATTTTCGGGACGTTTCATTTTTTCACAACCAGGACCGAAACCCTAGGCCGAACAAAATGGTCGGATGCGAGGTGAAATTTTTTCGCTCGAAATTTTACGAGCTTGTGCAGAACTTCTAGGCAATCATATCGGCAGGTGACACGAAGTGATTCGAGTTCGTTTGCCCCCCCATTTTCTTTAACGAACGATAACTTTTTGTGAAAATAACAAGTGCCCCGATCCCGGCCGAAACGACTCGAATTACACTTCGAGACCCGCCGACATGATCGCCACGATGCACAGAGCACCCTCGTAAATTTTTGGAACGTTTCGTTTTTTCACAACCAGGACCGAAACCCTAGGCCGAACAAAATGGTCGGATGCGAAGTGAAATTTTTTCGCTCGAAATTTTACGAGCTTGTGCAGAACTTCTAGGCAGTCATATCGGCAGGTGACACGAAGTGATTCGAGTTCGTTTGCCCCCCCATTTTCTTTAACGAACGATAACTTTTTGTGAAAATAACAAGTGCCCCGAACCCGGCCGAAACGACTCGAATTACACTTCGAGACCCGCCGACATGATCGCCACGATGCACAGAGCACCCTCGTAAATTTTCGGGACGTTTCATTTTTTCACAACCAGGACCGAAACCCTAGGCCGAACAAAATGGCCGGATGCGAAGTGAAATTTTTTCGCTCGAAATTTTACGAGCTTGTGCAGAACTTCTAGGCAATCATATCGGCAGGTGACACGAAGTGATTCGAGTTCGTTTGCCCCCCCATTTTCTTTAACGAACGATAACTTTTTGTGAAAATAACAAGTGCCCCGAACCCGGCCGAAACGACTCGAATTACACTTCGAGACCCGCCGACATGATCGCCACGATGCACAGAGCACCCTCGTAAATTTTCGGGACGTTTCATTTTTTCACAACCAGGATTGAAACCCTAGGCCGAACAAAATGGTCGGATGCGAAGTGAAATTTTTTCGCTCGAAATTTTACGAGCTTGTGCAGAACTTCTAGGCAATCATATCGGCAGGTGACACGAAGTGATTCGAGTTCGTTTGCCCCCCCCATTTTCTTTAACGAACGATAACTTTTTGTGAAAATAACAAGTGCCCCGATCCCGGCCGAAACAACTCGAATTACACTTCGAGACCCGCCGACATGATCGCCACGATGCACAGAGCACCCTCGTAAATTTTCGGGCAAATCGGACGACGTTGTATTTTTTCACAATCAGGACCGAAACCCTAGGCCGAACAAAATGGTCGGATGCGAAGTGAAATTTTTTCGCTCGAAATTTTACGAGCTTGTGCAGAACTTCTAGGCAATCATATCGGCAGGTGACACGAAGTGATTCGAGTTCGTTTGCCCCCCCCATTTTCTTTAACGAACGATAACTTTTTGTGAAAATAACAAGTGCCCCGATCCCGGCCGAAACGACTCGAATTACACTTCGAGACCCGCCGACATGATCGCCACGATGCACAGAGCACCCTCGTAAATTTTCGGGCAAATCGGACGACGTTGTATTTTTTCACAATCAGGACCGAAACCCTAGGCCGAACAAAATGGTCGGATGCGAAGTGAAATTTTTTCGCTCGAAATTTTACGAGCATGTGCGGAACTTCTAGGCAATCATATCGGCAGGTGACACGAAGTGATTCGAGTTCGTTTGCCCCCCCCCATTTTCTTTAACGAACGATAACTTTTTGTGAAAATAACAAGTGCCCCGAACCCGGCCGAAACGACTCGAATTACACTTCGAGACCCGCCGACATGATCGCCACGATGCACAGAGCACCCTCGTAAATTTTCGGGACGTTTCATTTTTTCACAACCAGGACCGAAACCCTAGGCCGAACAAAATGGTCGGATGCGAAGTGAAATTTTTTCGCTCGAAATTTTACGAGCTTGTGCAGAACTTCTAGGCAATCATATCGGCAGGTGACACGAAGTGATTCGAGTTCGTTTGCCCCCCCATTTTCTTTAACGAACGATAACTTTTTGTGAAAATAACAAGTGCCCCGATCCCGGCCGAAACGACTCGAATTACACTTCGAGACCCGCCGACATGATCGCCACGATGCACAGAGCACCCTCGTAAATTTTTGGAACGTTTCATTTTTTCACAACCAGGACCGAAACCCAAGGCCGAACAAAATGGTCGGATGCGAAGTGAAATTTTTTCCCTCGAAATTTTACGAGCTTGTGCAGAACTTCTAGGCAATCATATCGGCAGGTGACACGAAGTGATTCGAGTTCGTTTGCCCCCCCATTTTCTTTAACGAACGATAACTTTTTGTGAAAATAACAAGTGCCCCGAACCCGGCCGAAACGACTCGAATTATACTTCGAGACCCGCCGACATGATCGCCACGATGCACAGAGCACCCTCGTAAATTTTCGGGACGTTTCATTTTTTCACAACCAGGACCGAAACCCTAGGCCGAACAAAATGGTCGGATGCGAAGTGAAATTTTTTCGCTCGAAATTTTACGAGCTTGTGCAGAACTTCTAGGCAATCATATCGGCAGGTGACACGAAGTGATTCGAGTTCGTTTGCCCCCCCATTTTCTTTAACGAACGATAACTTTTTGTGAAAATAACAAGTGCCCCGAACCCGGCCGAAACGACTCGAATTACACTTCGAGACCCGCCGACATGATCGCCACGATGCACAGAGCACCCTCGTAAATTTTCGGGACGTTTCATTTTTTCACAACCAGGATCGAAACCCTAGGCCGAACAAAATGGTCGGATGCGAAGTGAAATTTTTTCGCTCGAAATTTTACGAGCTTGTGCAGAACTTCTAGGCAATCATATCGGCAGGTGACACGAAGTGATTCGAGTTCGTTTGCCCCCCCCATTTTCTTTAACGAACGATAACTTTTTGTGAAAATAACAAGTGCCCCGATCCCGGCCGAAACGACTCGAATTACACTTCGAGACCCGCCGACATGATCGCCACGATGCACAGAGCACCCTCGTAAATTTTCGGGCAAATCGGACGACGTTGTATTTTTTCACAATCAGGACCGAAACCTTAGGCCGAACAAAATGGTCGGATGCGAAGTGAAATTTTTTCGCTCGAAATTTTACGAGCATGTGCGGAACTTCTAGGCAATCATATCGGCAGGTGACACGAAGTGATTCGAGTTCGTTTGCCCCCCCCATTTTCTTTAACGAACGATAACTTTTTGTGAAATAAACAAGTGCCCCGAACCCGGCCGAAACGACTCGAATTACACTTCGAGACCCGCCGACATGATCGCCACGATGCACAGAGCACCCTCGTAAATTTTCGGGACGTTTCATTTTTTCACAACCAGGACCGAAACCCTAGGCCGAACAAAATGGTCGGATGCGAAATGAAATTTTTTCGCTCGAAATTTTACGAGCTTGTGCAGAACTTCTAGGCAATCATATCGGCAGGTGACACGAAGTGATTCGAGTTCGTTTGCCCCCCCATTTTCTTTAACGAACGATAACTTTTTGTGAAAATAACAAGTGCCCCGAACCCGGCCGAAACGACTCGAATTACACTTCGAGACCCGCCGACATGATCGCCACGATGCACAGAGCACCCTCGTAAATTTTCGGGACGTTTCATTTTTTCACAACCAGGACCGAAACCCTAGGCCGAACAAAATGGTCGGATGCGAAGTGAAATTTTTTCGCTCGAAATTTTACGAGCTTGTGCAGAACTTCTAGGCAATCATATCGGCAGGTGACACGAAGTGATTCGAGTTCGTTTGCCCCCCCATTTTCTTTAACGAACGATAACTTTTTGTGAAAATAACAAGTGCCCCGATCCCGGCCGAAACGACTCGAATTACACTTCGAGACCCGCCGACATGATCGCCACGATGCACAGAGCACCCTCGTAAATTTTCGGGCAAATCGGACGACGTTGTATTTTTTCACAATCAGGACCGAAACCCTAGGCCGAACAAAATGGTCGGATGCGAAGTGAAATTTTTTCGCTCGAAATTTTACGAGCATGTGCGGAACTTCTAGGCAATCATATCGGCAGGTGACACGAAGTGATTCGAGTTCGTTTGCCCCCCCCCCCATTTTCTTTAACGAACGATAACTTTTTGTGAAAATAACAAGTGCCCCGAACCCGGCCGAAACGACTCGAATTACACTTCGAGGCCCGCCGACATGATCGCCACGATGCACAGAGCACCCTCGTAAATTTTCGGGACGTTTCATTTTTTCACAACCAGGACCGAAACCCTAGGCCGAACAAAATGGTCGGATGCGAAGTGAAATTTTTTCGCTCGAAATTTTACGAGCTTGTGCAGAACTTCTAGGCAATCATATCGGCAGGTGACACGAAGTGATTCGAGTTCGTTTGCCCCCCCATTTTCTTTAACGAACGATAACTTTTTGTGAAAATAACAAGTGCCCCGATCCCGGCCGAAACGACTCGAATTATACTTCGAGACCCGCCGACATGATCGCCACGAAGCACAGAGCACCCTCGTAAATTTTTGGGACGTTTCATTTTTTCACAACCAGGACCGAAACCCTAGGCCGAACAAAATGGTCGGATGCGAAGTGAAATTTTTTCGCTCGAAATTTTACGAGCTTGTGCAGAACTTCTAGGCAATCATATCGGCAGGTGACACGAAGTGATTCGAGTTCGTTTGCCCCCCCATTTTCTTTAACGAACGATAACTTTTTGTGAAAATAACAAGTGCCCCGAACCCGGTCGAAACGACTCGAATTACACTTCGAGACCCGCCGACATGATCGCCACGATGCACAGAGCACCCTCGTAAATTTTCGGGCAAATCGGACGACGTTGTATTTTTTCACAATCAGGACCGAAACCCTAGGCCGAACAAAATGGTCGGATGCGAAGTGAAATTTTTTCGCTCGAAATTTTACGAGCATGTGCGGAACTTCTAGGCAATCATATCGGCAGGTGACACGAAGTGATTCGACTTCGTTTGCCCCCCCATTTTCTTTAACGAACGATAACTTTTTGTGAAAATAACAAGTGCCCCGAACCCGGCCGAAACGACTCGAATTACACTTCGAGACCCGCCGACATGATCGCCACGATGCACAGAGCACCCTCGTAAATTTTCGGGACGTTTCATTTTTTCACAACCAGGATCGAAACCCTAGGCCGAACAAAATGGTCGGATGCGAAGTGAAATTTTTTCGCTCGAAATTTTACGAGCTTGTGCAGAACTTCTAGGCAATCATATCGGCAGGTGACACGAAGTGATTCGAGTTCGTTTGCCCCCCCCATTTTCTTTAACGAACGATAACTTTTTGTGAAAATAACAAGTGCCCCGATCCCGGCCGAAACGACTCGAATTACACTTCGAGACCCGCCGACATGATCGCCACGATGCACAGAGCACCCTCGTAAATTTTCGGGCAAATCGGACGACGTTGTATTTTTTCACAATCAGGACCGAAACCCTAGGCCGAACAAAATGGTCGGATGCGAAGTGAAATTTTTTCGCTCGAAATTTTACGAGCTTGTGCAGAACTTCTAGGCAATCATATCGGCAGGTGACACGAAGTGATTCGAGTTCGTTTGCCCCCCCCATTTTTTTAACGAACGATAACTTTTTGTGAAAATAACAAGTGCCCCGATCCCGGCCGAAACGACTCGAATTACACTTCGAGACCCGCCGACATGATCGCCACGATGCACAGAGCACCCTCGTAAATTTTCGGGCAAATCGGACGACGTTGTATTTTTTCACAATCAGGACCGAAACCCTAGGCCGAACAAAATGGTCGGATGCGAAGTGAAATTTTTTCGCTCGAAATTTTACGAGCATGTGCGGAACTTCTAGGCAATCATATCGGCAGGTGACACGAAGTGATTCGAGTTCGTTTGCCCCCCCCATTTTCTTTAACGAACGATAACTTTTTGTGAAAATAACAAGTGCCCCGAACCCGGCCGAAACGACTCGAATTACACTTCGAGACCCGCCGACATGATCGCCACGATGCACAGAGCACCCTCGTAAATTTTCGGGACGTTTCATTTTTTCACAACCAGGACCGAAACCCTAGGCCGAACAAAATGGTCGGATGCGAAGTGAAATTTTTTCGCTCGAAATTTTACGAGCTTGTGCAGAACTTCTAGGCAATCATATCGGCAGGTGACACGAAGTGATTCGAGTTCGTTTGCCCCCCCATTTTCTTTAACGAACGATAACTTTTTGTGAAAATAACAAGTGCCCCGAACCCGGCCGAAACGACTCGAATTACACTTCGAGACCCGCCGACATGATCGCCACGATGCACAGAGCACCCTCGTAAATTTTCGGGACGTTTCATTTTTTCACAACCAGGACCGAAACCCTAGGCCGAACAAAATGGTCGGATGCGAAGTGAAATTTTTTCGCTCGAAATTTTACGAGCTTGTGCAGAACTTCTAGGCAATCATATCGGCAGGTGACACGAAGTGATTCGAGTTCGTTTGCCCCCCCATTTTCTTTAACGAACGATAACTTTTTGTGAAAATAACAAGTGCCCCGATCCCGGCCGAAACGACTCGAATTACACTTCGAGACCCGCCGACATGATCGCCACGATGCACAGAGCACCCTCGTAAATTTTCGGGCAAATCGGACGACGTTGTATTTTTTCACAATCAGGACCGAAACCCTAGGCCGAACAAAATGGTCGGATGCGAAGTGAAATTTTTTCGCTCGAAATTTTACGAGCATGTGCGGAACTTCTAGGCAATCATATCGGCAGGTGACACGAAGTGATTCGAGTTCGTTTGCCCCCCCCCCATTTTCTTTAACGAACGATAACTTTTTGTGAAAATAACAAGTGCCCCGAACCCGGCCGAAACGACTCGAATTACACTTCGAGGCCCGCCGACATGATCGCCACGATGCACAGAGCACCCTCGTAAATTTTCGGGACGTTTCATTTTTTCACAACCAGGACCGAAACCCTAGGCCGAACAAAATGGTCGGATGCGAAGTGAAATTTTTTCGCTCGAAATTTTACGAGCTTGTGCAGAACTTCTAGGCAATCATATCGGCAGGTGACACGAAGTGATTCGAGTTCGTTTGCCCCCCCATTTTCTTTAACGAACGATAACTTTTTGTGAAAATAACAAGTGCCCCGATCCCGGCCGAAACGACTCGAATTATACTTCGAGACCCGCCGACATGATCGCCACGAAGCACAGAGCACCCTCGTAAATTTTTGGGACGTTTCATTTTTTCACAACCAGGACCGAAACCCTAGGCCGAACAAAATGGTCGGATGCGAAGTGAAATTTTTTCGCTCGAAATTTTACGAGCTTGTGCAGAACTTCTAGGCAATCATATCGGCAGGTGACACGAAGTGATTCGAGTTCGTTTGCCCCCCCATTTTCTTTAACGAACGATAACTTTTTGTGAAAATAAGAAGTGCCCCGAACCCGGTCGAAACGACTCGAATTACACTTCGAGACCCGCCGACATGATCGCCACGATGCACAGAGCACCCTCGTAAATTTTCGGGCAAATCGGACGACGTTGTATTTTTTCACAATCAGGACCGAAACCCTAGGCCGAACAAAATGGTCGGATGCGAAGTGAAATTTTTTCGCTCGAAATTTTACGAGCATGTGCGGAACTTCTAGGCAATCATATCGGCAGGTGACACGAAGTGATTCGACTTCGTTTGCCCCCCCATTTTCTTTAACGAACGATAACTTTTTGTGAAAATAACAAGTGCCCCGAACCCGGCCGAAACGACTCGAATTACACTTCGAGACCCGCCGACATGATCGCCACGATGCACAGAGCACCCTCGTAAATTTTCGGGACGTTTCATTTTTTCACAACCAGGATCGAAACCCTAGGCCGAACAAAATGGTCGGATGCGAAGTGAAATTTTTTCGCTCGAAATTTTACGAGCTTGTGCAGAACTTCTAGGCAATCATATCGGCAGGTGACACGAAGTGATTCGAGTTCGTTTGCCCCCCCCATTTTCTTTAACGAACGATAACTTTTTGTGAAAATAACAAGTGCCCCGATCCCGGCCGAAACGACTCGAATTACACTTCGAGACCCGCCGACATGATCGCCACGATGCACAGAGCACCCTCGTAAATTTTCGGGCAAATCGGACGACGTTGTATTTTTTCACAATCAGGACCGAAACCCTAGGCCGAACAAAATGGTCGGATGCGAAGTGAAATTTTTTCGCTCGAAATTTTACGAGCTTGTGCAGAACTTCTAGGCAATCATATCGGCAGGTGACACGAAGTGATTCGAGTTCGTTTGCCCCCCCCCCCATTTTCTTTAACGAACGATAACTTTTTGTGAAAATAACAAGTGCCCCGAACCCGGCCGAAACGACTCGAATTACACTTCGAGGCCCGCCGACATGATCGCCACGATGCACAGAGCACCCTCGTAAATTTTCGGGACGTTTCATTTTTTCACAACCAGGACCGAAACCCTAGGCCGAACAAAATGGTCGGATGCGAAGTGAAATTTTTTCGCTCGAAATTTTACGAGCTTGTGCAGAACTTCTAGGCAATCATATCGGCAGGTGACACGAAGTGATTCGAGTTCGTTTGCCCCCCCATTTTCTTTAACGAACGATAACTTTTTGTGAAAATAACAAGTGCCCCGATCCCGGCCGAAACGACTCGAATTATACTTCGAGACCCGCCGACATGATCGCCACGAAGCACAGAGCACCCTCGTAAATTTTTGGGACGTTTCATTTTTTCACAACCAGGACCGAAACCCTAGGCCGAACAAAATGGTCGGATGCGAAGTGAAATTTTTTCGCTCGAAATTTTACGAGCTTGTGCAGAACTTCTAGGCAATCATATCGGCAGGTGACACGAAGTGATTCGAGTTCGTTTGCCCCCCCATTTTCTTTAACGAACGATAACTTTTTGTGAAAATAACAAGTGCCCCGAACCCGGTCGAAACGACTCGAATTACACTTCGAGACCCGCCGACATGATCGCCACGATGCACAGAGCACCCTCGTAAATTTTCGGGCAAATCGGACGACGTTGTATTTTTTCACAATCAGGACCGAAACCCTAGGCCGAACAAAATGGTCGGATGCGAAGTGAAATTTTTTCGCTCGAAATTTTACGAGCATGTGCGGAACTTCTAGGCAATCATATCGGCAGGTGACACGAAGTGATTCGACTTCGTTTGCCCCCCCATTTTCTTTAACGAACGATAACTTTTTGTGAAAATAACAAGTGCCCCGAACCCGGCCGAAACGACTCGAATTACACTTCGAGACCCGCCGACATGATCGCCACGATGCACAGAGCACCCTCGTAAATTTTCGGGACGTTTCATTTTTTCACAACCAGGATCGAAACCCTAGGCCGAACAAAATGGTCGGATGCGAAGTGAAATTTTTTCGCTCGAAATTTTACGAGCTTGTGCAGAACTTCTAGGCAATCATATCGGCAGGTGACACGAAGTGATTCGAGTTCGTTTGCCCCCCCCATTTTCTTTAACGAACGATAACTTTTTGTGAAAATAACAAGTGCCCCGATCCCGGCCGAAACGACTCGAATTACACTTCGAGACCCGCCGACATGATCGCCACGATGCACAGAGCACCCTCGTAAATTTTCGGGCAAATCGGACGACGTTGTATTTTTTCACAATCAGGACCGAAACCCTAGGCCGAACAAAATGGTCGGATGCGAAGTGAAATTTTTTCGCTCGAAATTTTACGAGCTTGTGCAGAACTTCTAGGCAATCATATCGGCAGGTGACACGAAGTGATTCGAGTTCGTTTGCCCCCCCCATTTTTTTAACGAACGATAACTTTTTGTGAAAATAACAAGTGCCCCGATCCCGGCCGAAACGACTCGAATTACACTTCGAGACCCGCCGACATGATCGCCACGATGCACAGAGCACCCTCGTAAATTTTCGGGCAAATCGGACGACGTTGTATTTTTTCACAATCAGGACCGAAACCCTAGGCCGAACAAAATGGTCGGATGCGAAGTGAAATTTTTTCGCTCGAAATTTTACGAGCATGTGCGGAACTTCTAGGCAATCATATCGGCAGGTGACACGAAGTGATTCGAGTTCGTTTGCCCCCCCCATTTTCTTTAACGAACGATAACTTTTTGTGAAAATAACAAGTGCCCCGAACCCGGCCGAAACGACTCGAATTACACTTCGAGACCCGCCGACATGATCGCCACGATGCACAGAGCACCCTCGTAAATTTTCGGGACGTTTCATTTTTTCACAACCAGGACCGAAACCCTAGGCCGAACAAAATGGTCGGATGCGAAGTGAAATTTTTTCGCTCGAAATTTT
Source organism: Corylus avellana (assembly GCF_965113065.1). Lineage (NCBI taxonomy): Eukaryota > Viridiplantae > Streptophyta > Magnoliopsida > Fagales > Betulaceae > Corylus > Corylus avellana. The sequence continues at coordinate 28,413,701 of NC_142491.1, read as the reverse complement.
ACGAGCTTGTGCAGAACTTCTAGGCAATCATATCGGCAGGTGACACGAAGTGATTCGAGTTCGTTTGCCCCCCCATTTTCTTTAACGAACGATAACTTTTTGTGAAAATAACAAGTGCCCCGAACCCGGCCGAAACGACTCGAATTACACTTCGAGACCCGCCGACATGATCGCCACGATGCACAGAGCACCCTCGTAAATTTTCGGGACGTTTCATTTTTTCACAACCAGGACCGAAACCCTAGGCCGAACAAAATGGTCGGATGCGAAGTGAAATTTTTTCGCTCGAAATTTTACGAGCTTGTGCAGAACTTCTAGGCAATCATATCGGCAGGTGACACGAAGTGATTCGAGTTCGTTTGCCCCCCCATTTTCTTTAACGAACGATAACTTTTTGTGAAAATAACAAGTGCCCCGATCCCGGCCGAAACGACTCGAATTACACTTCGAGACCCGCCGACATGATCGCCACGATGCACAGAGCACCCTCGTAAATTTTCGGGCAAATCGGACGACGTTGTATTTTTTCACAATCAGGACCGAAACCCTAGGCCGAACAAAATGGTCGGATGCGAAGTGAAATTTTTTCGCTCGAAATTTTACGAGCATGTGCGGAACTTCTAGGCAATCATATCGGCAGGTGACACGAAGTGATTCGAGTTCGTTTGCCCCCCCCCCATTTTCTTTAACGAACGATAACTTTTTGTGAAAATAACAAGTGCCCCGAACCCGGCCGAAACGACTCGAATTACACTTCGAGGCCCGCCGACATGATCGCCACGATGCACAGAGCACCCTCGTAAATTTTCGGGACGTTTCATTTTTTCACAACCAGGACCGAAACCCTAGGCCGAACAAAATGGTCGGATGCGAAGTGAAATTTTTTCGCTCGAAATTTTACGAGCTTGTGCAGAACTTCTAGGCAATCATATCGGCAGGTGACACGAAGTGATTCGAGTTCGTTTGCCCCCCCATTTTCTTTAACGAACGATAACTTTTTGTGAAAATAACAAGTGCCCCGATCCCGGCCGAAACGACTCGAATTATACTTCGAGACCCGCCGACATGATCGCCACGAAGCACAGAGCACCCTCGTAAATTTTTGGGACGTTTCATTTTTTCACAACCAGGACCGAAACCCTAGGCCGAACAAAATGGTCGGATGCGAAGTGAAATTTTTTCGCTCGAAATTTTACGAGCTTGTGCAGAACTTCTAGGCAATCATATCGGCAGGTGACACGAAGTGATTCGAGTTCGTTTGCCCCCCCATTTTCTTTAACGAACGATAACTTTTTGTGAAAATAACAAGTGCCCCGAACCCGGTCGAAACGACTCGAATTACACTTCGAGACCCGCCGACATGATCGCCACGATGCACAGAGCACCCTCGTAAATTTTCGGGCAAATCGGACGACGTTGTCTTTTTTCACAATCAGGACCGAAACCCTAGGCCGAACAAAATGGTCGGATGCGAAGTGAAATTTTTTCGCTCGAAATTTTACAAGCATGTGCGGAACTTCTAGGCAATCATATCGGCAGGTGACACGAAGTGATTCGACTTCGTTTGCCCCCCCATTTTCTTTAACGAACGATAACTTTTTGTGAAAATAACAAGTGCCCCGAACCCGGCCGAAACGACTCGAATTACACTTCGAGACCCGCCGACATGATCGCCACGATGCACAGAGCACCCTCGTAAATTTTCGGGACGTTTCATTTTTTCACAACCAGGATCGAAACCCTAGGCCGAACAAAATGGTCGGATGCGAAGTGAAATTTTTTCGCTCGAAATTTTACGAGCTTGTGCAGAACTTCTAGGCAATCATATCGGCAGGTGACACGAAGTGATTCGAGTTCGTTTGCCCCCCCATTTTCTTTAACGAACGATAACTTTTTGTGAAAATAACAAGTGCCCTGATCCCGGCCGAAACGACTCGAATTACACTTCGAGACCCGCCGACATGATCGCCACGATGCACAGAGCACCCTCGTAAATTTTCGGGCAAATCGGACGACGTTGTATTTTTTCACAATCAGGACCGAAACCCTAGGCCGAACAAAATGGTCGGATGCGAAGGGAAATTTTTTCGCTCGAAATTTTACGAGCATGTGCGGAACTTCTAGGCAATCATATCGGCAGGTGACACGAAGTGATTCGAGTTCGTTTGCCCCCCCATTTTCTTTAACGAACGATAACTTTTTGTGGAAATAACAAGTGCCCCGAACCCGGCCGAAACGACTCGAATTACACTTCGAGACCCGCCGACATGATCGCCACGATGCACAGAGCACCCTCGTAAATTTTCGGGACGTTTCATTTTTTCACAACCAGGACCGAAACCCTAGGCTGAACAAAATGGTCGATGCGAAGTGAAATTTTTTCGCTCGAAATTTTACGAGCTTGTGCAGAACTTCTAGGCAATCATATCGGCAGGTGACACGAAGTGATTCGAGTTTGTTTGCCCCCCCATTTTCTTTAACGAACGATAACTTTTTGTGAAAATAACAAGTGCCCCGATCCCGGCCGAAACGACTCGAATTACACTTCGAGACCCGCCGACATGATCGCCACGATGCACAGAGCACCCTCGTAAATTTTCGGGCAAATCGGACGACGTTGTATTTTTTCACAATCAGGACCGAAACCCTAGGCCGAACAAAATGGTCGGATGCGAAGTGAAATTTTTTCGCTCGAAATTTTACGAGCTTGTGCAGAACTTCTAGGCAATCATATCGGCAGGTGACACGAAGTGATTCGAGTTCGTTTGCCCCCCCCATTTTCTTTAACGAACGATAACTTTTTGTGAAAATAACAAGTGCCCCGATCCCGGCCGAAACGACTCGAATTACACTTCGAGACCCGCCGACATGATCGCCACGATGCACAGAGCACCCTCGTAAATTTTCGGGCAAATCGGACGACGTTGTATTTTTTCACAATCAGGACCGAAACCCTAGGCCGAACAAAATGGTCGGATGCGAAGTGAAATTTTTTCGCTCGAAATTTGACGAGCTTGTGCAGAACTTCTAGGCAATCATATCGGCAGGTGACACGAAGTGATTCGAGTTCGTTTGCCCCCCCATTTTCTTTAACGAACGATAACTTTTTGTGAAAATAACAAGTGCCCCGAACCCGGCCGAAACGACTCGAATTACACTTCGAGACCCGCCGACATGATCGCCACGATGCACAGAGCACCCTCGTAAATTTTCGGGACGTTTCATTTTTTCACAACCAGGACCGAAACCCTAGGCCGAACAAAATGGTCGATGCGAAGTGAAATTTTTTCGCTCGAAATTTTACGAGCTTGTGCAGAACTTCTAGGCAATCATATCGGCAGGTGACACGAAGTGATTCGAGTTCGTTTGCCCCCCCATTTTCTTTAACGAACGATAACTTTTTGTGAAAATAACAAGTGCCCCGAACCCGGCCGAAACGACTCGAATTACACTTCGAGACCCGCCGACATGATCGCCACGATGCACAGAGCACCCTCGTAAATTTTCGGGACGTTTCATTTTTTCACAACCAGGACCGAAACCCTAGGCCGACAAAATGGTCGGATGCGAAGTGAAATTTTTTCGCTCGAAATTTGACGAGCTTGTGCAGAACTTCTAGGCAATCATATCGGCAGGTGACACGAAGTGATTCGAGTTCGTTTGCCCCCCCATTTTCTTTAACGAACGATAACTTTTTGTGAAAATAACAAGTGCCCCGAACCCGGCCGAAACGACTCGAATTACACTTCGAGACCCGCCGACATGATCGCCACGATGCACAGAGCACCCTCGTAAATTTTCGGGACGTTTCATTTTTTCACAACCAGGACCGAAACCCTAGGCCGAACAAAATGGTCGATGCGAAGTGAAATTTTTTCGCTCGAAATTTTACGAGCTTGTGCAGAACTTCTAGGCAATCATATCGGCAGGTGACACGAAGTGATTCGAGTTCGTTTGCCCCCCCATTTTCTTTAACGAACGATAACTTTTTGTGAAAACAACAAGTGCCCCGAACCCGGCCGAAACGACTCGAATTACACTTCGAGACCCGCCGACATGATCGCCACGATGCACAGAGCACCCTCGTAAATTTTCGGGACGTTTCATTTTTTCACAACCAGGACCGAAACCCTAGGCCGACAAAATGGTCGGATGCGAAGTGAAATTTTTTCGCTCGAAATTTTACGAGCTTGTGCAGAACTTCTAGGCAATCATATCGGCAGGTGACACGAAGTGATTCGAGTTCGTTTGCCCCCCCATTTTCTTTAACGAACGATAACTTTTTGTGAAAATAACAAGTGCCCCGATCCCGGCCGAAACGACTCGAATTACACTTCGAGACCCGCCGACATGATCGCCACGATGCACAGAGCACCCTCGTAAATTTTCGGGCAAATCGGACGACGTTGTATTTTTTCACAATCAGGACCGAAACCCTAGGCCGAACAAAATGGTCGGATGCGAAGTGAAATTTTTTCGCTCGAAATTTGACGAGCTTGTGCAGAACTTTTAGGCAATCATATCGGCAGGTGACACGAAGTGATTCGAGTTCGTTTGCCCCCCCCCATTTTCTTTAACGAACGATAACTTTTTATGAAAATAACAAGTGCCCCGAACCCGGCCGAAACGACTCGAATTACACTTCGAGACCCGCCGACATGATCGCCACGATGCACAGAGCACCCTCGTAAATTTTCGGGACGTTTCATTTTTTCACAACCAGGACCGAAACCCTAGGCCGAACAAAATGGTCGGATGCGAAGTGAAATTTTTTCGGTCGAAATTTTACGAGCTTGTGCAGAACTTCTAGGCAATCATATCGGCAGGTGACACGAAGTGATTCGAGTTCGTTTGCCCCCCCATTTTCTTTAACGAACGATAACTTTTTGTGAAAATAACAAGTGCCCCGAACCCGGCCGAAACGACTCGAATTACACTTCGAGACCCGCCGACATGATCGCCACGATGCACAGAGCACCCTCGTAAATTTTCGGGACGTTTCATTTTTTCACAACCAGGACCGAAACCCTAGGCCGAACAAAATGGTCAGATGCGAAGTGAAATTTTTTCGCTCGAAATTTTACGCTCTTGTGCAGAACTTCTAGGCAATCATATCGGCAGGTGACACGAAGTGATTCGAGTTCGTTTCCCCCCCCCCATTTTTTTTAACGAACGATAACTTTTTGTGAAAATAACAAGTGCCCCGATCCCGGCCGAAACGACTCGAATTACACTTCGAGACCCGCCGACATGATCGCCACGATGCACAGAGCACCCTCGTAAATTTTCGGGCAAATCGGACGACGTTGTATTTTTTCACAATCAGGACCGAAACCCTAGGCCGAACAAAATGGTCGGATGCGAAGTGAAATTTTTTCGCTCGAAATTTTACGAGCTTGTGCAGAACTTCTAGGCAATCATATCGGCAGGTGACACGAAGTGATTCGAGTTCGTTTGCCCCCCCCCATTTTCTTTAACGAACGATAACTTTTTGTGAAAATAACAAGTGCCCCGATCCCGGCCGAAACGACTCGAATTACACTTCGAGACCCGCCGACATGATCGCCACGATGCACAGAGCACCCTCGTAAATTTTCGGGACGTTTCATTTTTTCACAACCAGGACCGAAACCCTAGGCCGAACAAAATGGTCGATGCGAAGTGAAATTTTTTCGCTCGAAATTTTACGAGCTTGTGCAGAACTTCTAGGCAATCATATCGGCAGGTGACACGAAGTGATTCGAGTTCGTTTGCCCCCCCATTTTCTTTAACGAACGATAACTTTTTGTGAAAATAACAAGTGCCCCGAACCCGGCCGAAACGACTCGAATTACACTTCGAGACCCGCCGACATGATCGCCACGATGCACAGAGCACCCTCGTAAATTTTCGGGACGTTTCATTTTTTCACAACCAGGACCGAAACCCTAGGCCGACAAAATGGTCGGATGCGAAGTGAAATTTTTTCGCTCGAAATTTGACGAGCTTGTGCAGAACTTCTAGGCAATCATATCGGCAGGTGACACGAAGTGATTCGAGTTCGTTTGCCCCCCCATTTTCTTTAACGAACGATAACTTTTTGTGAAAATAACAAGTGCCCCGAACCCGGCCGAAACGACTCGAATTACACTTCGAGACCCGCCGACATGATCGCCACGATGCACAGAGCACCCTCGTAAATTTTCGGGACGTTTCATTTTTTCACAACCAGGACCGAAACCCTAGGCCGAACAAAATGGTCGATGCGAAGTGAAATTTTTTCGCTCGAAATTTTACGAGCTTGTGCAGAACTTCTAGGCAATCATATCGGCAGGTGACACGAAGTGATTCGAGTTCGTTTGCCCCCCCATTTTCTTTAACGAACGATAACTTTTTGTGAAAACAACAAGTGCCCCGAACCCGGCCGAAACGACTCGAATTACACTTCGAGACCCGCCGACATGATCGCCACGATGCACAGAGCACCCTCGTAAATTTTCGGGACGTTTCATTTTTTCACAACCAGGACCGAAACCCTAGGCCGACAAAATGGTCGGATGCGAAGTGAAATTTTTTCGCTCGAAATTTTACGAGCTTGTGCAGAACTTCTAGGCAATCATATCGGCAGGTGACACGAAGTGATTCGAGTTCGTTTGCCCCCCCATTTTCTTTAACGAACGATAACTTTTTGTGAAAATAACAAGTGCCCCGATCCCGGCCGAAACGACTCGAATTACACTTCGAGACCCGCCGACATGATCGCCACGATGCACAGAGCACCCTCGTAAATTTTCGGGCAAATCGGACGACGTTGTATTTTTTCACAATCAGGACCGAAACCCTAGGCCGAACAAAATGGTCGGATGCGAAGTGAAATTTTTTCGCTCGAAATTTGACGAGCTTGTGCAGAACTTTTAGGCAATCATATCGGCAGGTGACACGAAGTGATTCGAGTTCGTTTGCCCCCCCCCATTTTCTTTAACGAACGATAACTTTTTATGAAAATAACAAGTGCCCCGAACCCGGCCGAAACGACTCGAATTACACTTCGAGACCCGCCGACATGATCGCCACGATGCACAGAGCACCCTCGTAAATTTTCGGGACGTTTCATTTTTTCACAACCAGGACCGAAACCCTAGGCCGAACAAAATGGTCGGATGCGAAGTGAAATTTTTTCGGTCGAAATTTTACGAGCTTGTGCAGAACTTCTAGGCAATCATATCGGCAGGTGACACGAAGTGATTCGAGTTCGTTTGCCCCCCCATTTTCTTTAACGAACGATAACTTTTTGTGAAAATAACAAGTGCCCCGAACCCGGCCGAAACGACTCGAATTACACTTCGAGACCCGCCGACATGATCGCCACGATGCACAGAGCACCCTCGTAAATTTTCGGGACGTTTCATTTTTTCACAACCAGGACCGAAACCATAGGCCGAACAAAATGGTCAGATGCGAAGTGAAATTTTTTCGCTCGAAATTTTACGCGCTTGTGCAGAACTTCTAGGCAATCATATCGGCAGGTGACACGAAGTGATTCGAGTTCGTTTCCCCCCCCCCCATTTTCTTTAACGAACGATAACTTTTTGTGAAAATAACAAGTGCCCCGATCCCGGCCGAAACGACTCGAATTACACTTCGAGACCCGCCGACATGATCGCCACGATGCACAGAGCACCCTCGTAAATTTTCGGGCAAATCGGACGACGTATTTTTTCACAGTCAGGACCGAAACCCTAGGCCGAACAAAATGGTCGGATGCGAAGTGAAATTTTTTCGCTCGAAATTTTACGAGCATGTGCGGAACTTCTAGGCAATCATATCGGCAGGTGACACGAAGTGATTCGAGTTTGTTTGCCCCCCCCATTTTCTTTAACGAACGATAACTTTTTGTGAAAATAACAAGTGCCCCGAACCCGGCCGAAACGACTCGAATTACACTTCGAGACCCGCCGACATGATCGCCACGATGCACAGAGCACCCTCGTAAATTTTCGGGACGTTTCATTTTTTCACAACCAGGACCGAAACCCTAGGCCGAACAAAATGGTCGATGCGAAGTGAAATTTTTTCGCTCGAAATTTTACGAGCTTGTGCAGAACTTCTAGGCAATCATATCGGCAGGTGACACGAAGTGATTCGAGTTCGTTTGCCCCCCCATTTTCTTTAACGAACGATAACTTTTTGTGAAAATAACAAGTGCCCCGAACCCGGCCGAAACGACTCGAATTACACTTCGAGACCCGCCGACATGATCGCCACGATGCACAGAGCACCCTCGTAAATTTTCGGGACGTTTCATTTTTTCACAACCAGGACCGAAACCCTAGGCCGACAAAATGGTCGGATGCGAAGTGAAATTTTTTCGCTCGAAATTTGACGAGCTTGTGCAGAACTTCTAGGCAATCATATCGGCAGGTGACACGAAGTGATTCGAGTTCGTTTGCCCCCCCATTTTCTTTAACGAACGATAACTTTTTGTGAAAATAACAAGTGCCCCGAACCCGGCCGAAACGACTCGAATTACACTTCGAGACCCGCCGACATGATCGCCACGATGCACAGAGCACCCTCGTAAATTTTCGGGACGTTTCATTTTTTCACAACCAGGACCGAAACCCTAGGCCGAACAAAATGGTTGATGCGAAGTGAAATTTTTTCGCTCGAAATTTTACGAGCTTGTGCAGAACTTCTAGGCAATCATATCGGCAGGTGACACGAAGTGATTCGAGTTCGTTTGCCCCCCCATTTTCTTTAACGAACGATAACTTTTTGTGAAAACAACAAGTGCCCCGAACCCGGCCGAAACGACTCGAATTACACTTCGAGACCCGCCGACATGATCGCCACGATGCACAGAGCACCCTCGTAAATTTTCGGGACGTTTCATTTTTTCACAACCAGGACCGAAACCCTAGGCCGACAAAATGGTCGGATGCGAAGTGAAATTTTTTCGCTCGAAATTTTACGAACTTGTGCAGAACTTCTAGGCAATCATATCGGCAGGTGACACGAAGTGATTCGAGTTCGTTTGCCCCCCCATTTTCTTTAACGAACGATAACTTTTTGTGAAAATAACAAGTGCCCCGATCCCGGCCGAAACGACTCGAATTACACTTCGAGACCCGCCGACATGATCGCCACGATGCACAGAGCACCCTCGTAAATTTTCGGGCAAATCGGACGACGTTGTATTTTTTCACAATCAGGACCGAAACCCTAGGCCGAACAAAATGGTCGGATGCGAAGTGAAATTTTTTCGCTCGAAATTTTACGAGCTTGTGCAGAACTTCTAGGCAATCATATCGGCAGGTGACACGAAGTGATTCGAGTTCGTTTGCCCCCCCCCCATTTTCTTTAACGAACGATAACTTTTTGTGAAAATAACAAGTGCCTCGATCCCGGTCGAAACGACTCGAATTACACTTCGAGACCCGCCGACATGATCGCCACGATGCACAGAGCACCCTCGTAAATTTTCGGGCAAATCGGACGACGTTGTATTTTTTCACAATCAGGACCGAAACCCTAGGCCGAACAAAATGGTCGGATGCGAAGTTAAATTTTTTCGCTCGAAATTTTACGAGCTTGTGCAGAACTTCTAGGCAATCATATCGGCAGGTGACACGAACTGATTCGAGTTCGTTTGCCCCCCCCATTTTCTTTAACGAATGATAACTTTTTGTGAAAATAACAAGTGCCCCGATCCCGGCCGAAACGACTCGAATTACACTTCGAGACCCGCCGACATGATCGCCACGATGCACAGAGCACCCTCGTAAATTTTCGGGCAAATCGGACGACGTTGTATTTTTTCACTATCAGGACCGAAACCCTAGGCCGAACAAAATGGTCGGATGCGAAGGGAAGTTTTTTCGCTCGAAATTTTACGAGCATGTGCGGAACTTCTAGGCAATCATATCGGCAGGTGACACGAAGTGATTCGAGTTCGTTTGCCCCCCCATTTTCTTTAACGAACGATAACTTTTTGTGGAAATAACAAGTGCCCCGAACCCGGCCGAAACGACTCGAATTACACTTCGAGACCCGCCGACATGATCGCCACGATGCACAGAGCACCCTCGTAAATTTTCGGGACGTTTCATTTTTTCACAACCAGGACCGAAACCCTAGGCCGAACAAAATGGTCGGATGCGAAGTGAAATTTTTTCGCTCGAAATTTTACGAGCTTGTGCAGAACTTCTAGGCAATCATATCGGCAGGTGACACGAAGTGATTCGAGTTCGTTTGCCCCCCCATTTTCTTTAACGAACGATAACTTTTTGTGAAAACAACAAGTGCCCCGAACCCGGCCGAAACGACTCGAATTACACTTCGAGACCCGCCGACATGATCGCCACGATGCACAGAGCACCCTCGTAAATTTTCGGGACGTTTCATTTTTTCACAACCTGGACCGAAACCCTAGGCCGAACAAAATGGTCGGATGCGAGGTGAAATTTTTTCGCTCGAAATTTTACGAGCTTGTGCAGAACTTCTAGGCAATCATATCGGCAGGTGACACGAAGTGATTCGAGTTCGTTTGCCCCCCCATTTTCTTTAACGAACGATAACTTTTTGTGAAAATAACAAGTGCCCCGATCCCGGCCGAAACGACTCGAATTACACTTCGAGACCCGCCGACATGATCGCCACGATGCACAGAGCACCCTCGTAAATTTTCGGGCAAATCGAACGACGTTGTATTTTTTCACAATCAGGACCGAAACCCTAGGCCGAACAAAATGGTCGGATGCGAAGTGAAATTTTTTCGCTCGAAATTTGACGAGCTTGTGCAGAACTTCTAGGCAATCATATCGGCAGGTGACACGAAGTGATTCGAGTTCGTTTGCCCCCCCCCCATTTTCTTTAACGAACGATAACTTTTTATGAAAATAACAAGTGCCCCGAACCCGGCCGAAACGACTCGAATTACACTTCGAGACCCGCCGACATGATCGCCACGATGCACAGAGCACCCTCGTAAATTTTCGGGACGTTTCATTTTTTCACAACCAGGACCGAAACCCTAGGCCGAACAAAATGGTCGGATGCGAAGTGAAATTTTTTCGGTCGAAATTTTACGAGCTTGTGCAGAACTTCTAGGCAATCATATCGGCAGGTGACACGAAGTGATTCGAGTTCGTTTGCCCCCCCATTTTCTTTAACGAACGATAACTTTTTGTGAAAATAACAAGTGCCCCGAACCCGGCCGAAACGACTCGAATTACACTTCGAGACCCGCCGACATGATCGCCACGATGCACAGAGCACCCTCGTAAATTTTCGGGACGTTTCATTTTTTCACAACCAGGACCGAAACCCTAGGCCGAACAAAATGGTCAGATGCGAAGTGAAATTTTTTCGCTCGAAATTTTACGCGCTTGTGCAGAACTTCTAGGCAATCATATCGGCAGGTGACACGAAGTGATTCGAGTTCGTTTCCCCCCCCCCCATTTTCTTTAACGAACGATAACTTTTTGTGAAAATAACAAGTGCCCCGATCCCGGCCGAAACGACTCGAATTACACTTCGAGACCCGCCGACATGATCGCCACGATGCACAGAGCACCCTCGTAAATTTTCGGGCAAATCGGACGACGTTGTATTTTTTCACAGTCAGGACCGAAACCCTAGGCCGAACAAAATGGTCGGATGCGAAGTGAAATTTTTTCGCTCGAAATTTTACGAGCATGTGCGGAACTTCTAGGCAATCATATCGGCAGGTGACACGAAGTGATTCGAGTTTGTTTGCCCCCCCATTTTCTTTAACGAACGATAACTTTTTGTGAAAATAACAAGTGCCCCGAACCCGGCCGAAACGACTCGAATTACACTTCGAGACCCGCCGACATGATCGCCACGATGCACAGAGCACCCTCGTAAATTTTCGGGACGTTTCATTTTTTCACAACCAGGACCGAAACCCTAGGCCGAACAAAATGGTCGGATGCGAAGTGAAATTTTTTCGCTCGAAATTTTACGCGCTTGTGCAGAACTTCTAGGCAATCATATCGGCAGGTGACACGAAGTGATTCGAGTTCGTTTGCCCCCCCATTTTCTTTAACGAACGATAACTTTTTGTGAAAATAACAAGTGCCCCGATCCCGGCCGAAACGACTCGAATTACACTTCGAGACCCGCCGACATGATCGCCACGATGCACAGAGCACCCTCGTAAATTTTCGGGCAAATCGGACGACGTTGTATTTTTTCACAATCAGGACCGAAACCCTAGGCCGAACAAAATGGTCGGATGCGAAGTGAAATTTTTTCGCTCGAAATTTTACGAGCTTGTGCAGAACTTCTAGGCAATCATATCGGCAGGTGACACGAAGTGATTCGAGTTCGTTTGCCCCCCCCCATTTTCTTTAACGAACGATAACTTTTTGTGAAAATAACAAGTGCCTCGATCCCGGTCGAAACGACTCGAATTACACTTCGAGACCCGCCGACATGATCGCCACGATGCACAGAGCACCCTCGTAAATTTTCGGGCAAATCGGACGACGTTGTATTTTTTCACAATCAGGACCGAAACCCTAGGCCGAACAAAATGGTCGGATGCGAAGTTAAATTTTTTCGCTCGAAATTTTACGAGCTTGTGCAGAACTTCTAGGCAATCATATCGGCAGGTGACACGAAGTGATTCGAGTTCGTTTGCCCCCCCATTTTCTTTAACGAACGATAACTTTTTGTGAAAATAACAAGTGCCCCGATCCCGGCCGAAACGACTCGAATTACACTTCGAGACCCGCCGACATGATCGCCACGATGCACAGAGCACCCTCGTAAATTTTCGGGCAAATCGGACGACGTTGTATTTTTTCACAATCAGGACCGAAACCCTAGGCCGAACAAAATGGTCGGATGCGAAGTGAAATTTTTTCGCTCGAAATTTTACGAGCTTGTGCAGAACTTCTAGGCAATCATATCGGCAGGTGACACGAAGTGATTCGAGTTCGTTTGCCCCCCCCCCATTTTCTTTAACGAACGATAACTTTTTGTGAAAATAACAAGTGCCTCGATCCCGGTCGAAACGACTCGAATTACACTTCGAGACCCGCCGACATGATCGCCACGATGCACAGAGCACCCTCGTAAATTTTCGGGCAAATCGGACGACGTTGTATTTTTTCACAATCAGGACCGAAACCCTAGGCCGAACAAAATGGTCGGATGCGAAGTTAAATTTTTTCGCTCGAAATTTTACGAGCTTGTGCAGAACTTCTAGGCAATCATATCGGCAGGTGACACGAAGTGATTCGAGTTCGTTTGCCCCCCCATTTTCTTTAACGAACGATAACTTTTTGTGGAAATAACAAGTGCCCCGAACCCGGCCGAAACGACTCGAATTACACTTCGAGACCCGCCGACATGATCGCCACGATGCACAGAGCACCCTCGTAAATTTTCGGGACGTTTCATTTTTTCACAACCAGGACCGAAACCCTAGGCCGAACAAAATGGTCGGATGCGAAGTGAAATTTTTTCGCTCGAAATTTTACGAGCTTGTGCAGAACTTCTAGGCAATCATATCGGCAGGTGACACGAAGTGATTCGAGTTCGTTTGCCCCCCCATTTTCTTTAACGAACGATAACTTTTTGTGAAAACAACAAGTGCCCCGAACCCGGCCGAAACGACTCGAATTACACTTCGAGACCCGCCGACATGATCGCCACGATGCACAGAGCACCCTCGTAAATTTTCGGGACGTTTCATTTTTTCACAACCAGGACCGAAACCCTAGGCCGACAAAATGGTCGGATGCGAAGTGAAATTTTTTCGCTCAAAATTTTACGAGCTTGTGCAGAACTTCTAGGCAATCATATCGGCAGGTGACACGAAGTGATTCGAGTTCGTTTGCCCCCCCATTTTCTTTAACGAACGATAACTTTTTGTGAAAATAACAAGTGCCCCGATCCCGGCCGAAACGACTCGAATTACACTTCGAGACCCGCCGACATGATCGCCACGATGCACAGAGCACCCTCGTAAATTTTCGGGCAAATCGAACGACGTTGTATTTTTTCACAATCAGGACCGAAACCCTAGGCCGAACAAAATGGTCGGATGCGAAGTGAAATTTTTTCGCTCGAAATTTGACGAGCTTGTGCAGAACTTCTAGGCAATCATATCGGCAGGTGACACGAAGTGATTCGAGTTCGTTTGCCCCCCCCCATTTTCTTTAACGAACGATAACTTTTTATGAAAATAACAAGTGCCCCGAACCCGGCCGAAACGACTCGAATTACACTTCGAGACCCGCCGACATGATCGCCACGATGCACAGAGCACCCTCGTAAATTTTCGGGACGTTTCATTTTTTCACAACCAGGACCGAAACCCTAGGCCGAACAAAATGGTCGGATGCGAAGTGAAATTTTTTCGGTCGAAATTTTACGAGCTTGTGCAGAACTTCTAGGCAATCATATCGGCAGGTGACACGAAGTGATTCGAGTTCGTTTGCCCCCCCATTTTCTTTAACGAACGATAACTTTTTGTGAAAATAACAAGTGCCCCGAACCCGGCCGAAACGACTCGAATTACACTTCGAGACCCGCCGACATGATCGCCACGATGCACAGAGCACCCTCGTAAATTTTCGGGACGTTTCATTTTTTCACAACCAGGACCGAAACCCTAGGCCGAACAAAATGGTCAGATGCGAAGTGAAATTTTTTCGCTCGAAATTTTACGCGCTTGTGCAGAACTTCTAGGCAATCATATCGGCAGGTGACACGAAGTGATTCGAGTTCGTTTCCCCCCCCCCCCCATTTTCTTTAACGAACGATAACTTTTTGTGAAAATAACAAGTGCCCCGATCCCGGCCGAAACGACTCGAATTACACTTCGAGACCCGCCGACATGATCGCCACGATGCACAGAGCACCCTCGTAAATTTTCGGGCAAATCGGACGACGTTGTATTTTTTCACAGTCAGGACCGAAACCCTAGGCCGAACAAAATGGTCGGATGCGAAGTGAAATTTTTTCGCTCGAAATTTTACGAGCATGTGCGGAACTTCTAGGCAATCATATCGGCAGGTGACACGAAGTGATTCGAGTTTGTTTGCCCCCCCATTTTCTTTAACGAACGATAACTTTTTGTGAAAATAACAAGTGCCCCGAACCCGGCCGAAACGACTCGAATTACACTTCGAGACCCGCCGACATGATCGCCACGATGCACAGAGCACCCTCGTAAATTTTCGGGACGTTTCATTTTTTCACAACCAGGACCGAAACCCTAGGCCGAACAAAATGGTCGGATGCGAAGTGAAATTTTTTCGCTCGAAATTTTACGCGCTTGTGCAGAACTTCTAGGCAATCATATCGGCAGGTGACACGAAGTGATTCGAGTTCGTTTGCCCCCCCATTTTCTTTAACGAACGATAACTTTTTGTGAAAATAACAAGTGCCCCGATACCGGCCGAAACGACTCGAATTACACTTCGAGACCCGCCGACATGATCGCCACGATGCACAGAGCACCCTCGTAAATTTTCGGGCAAATCGGACGACGTTGTATTTTTTCACAATCAGGACCGAAACCCTAGGCCGAACAAAATGGTCGGATGCGAAGTGAAATTTTTTCGCTCGAAATTTTACGAGCTTGTGCAGAACTTCTAGGCAATCATATCGGCAGGTGACACGAAGTGATTCGAGTTCGTTTGCCCCCCCCCCCCATTTTCTTTAACGAACGATAACTTTTTGTGAAAATAACAAGTGCCTCGATCCCGGTCGAAACGACTCGAATTACACTTCGAGACCCGCCGACATGATCGCCACGATGCACAGAGCACCCTCGTAAATTTTCGGGCAAATCGGACGACGTTGTATTTTTTCACAATCAGGACCGAAACCCTAGGCCGAACAAAATGGTCGGATGCGAAGTTAAATTTTTTCGCTCGAAATTTTACGAGCTTGTGCAGAACTTCTAGGCAATCATATCGGCAGGTGACACGAAGTGATTCGAGTTCGTTTGCCCCCCCATTTTCTTTAACGAACGATAACTTTTTGTGGAAATAACAAGTGCCCCGAACCCGGCCGAAACGACTCGAATTACACTTCGAGACCCGCCGACATGATCGCCACGATGCACAGAGCACCCTCGTAAATTTTCGGGACGTTTCATTTTTTCACAACCAGGACCGAAACCCTAGGCCGAACAAAATGGTCGGATGCGAAGTTAAATTTTTTCGCTCGAAATTTTACGAGCTTGTGCAGAACTTCTAGGCAATCATATCGGCAGGTGACACGAACTGATTCGAGTTCGTTTGCCCCCCCCATTTTCTTTAACGAATGATAACTTTTTGTGAAAATAACAAGTGCCCCGATCCCGGCCGAAACGACTCGAATTACACTTCGAGACCCGCCGACATGATCGCCACGATGCACAGAGCACCCTCGTAAATTTTCGGGCAAATCGGACTACGTTGTATTTTTTCACAATCAGGACCGAAACCCTAGGCCGAACAAAATGGTCGGATGCGAAGTTAAATTTTTTCGCTCGAAATTTTACGAGCTTGTGCAGAACTTCTAGGCAATCATATCGGCAGGTGACACGAACTGATTCGAGTTCGTTTGCCCCCCCCATTTTCTTTAACGAATGATAACTTTTTGTGAAAATAACAAGTGCCCCGATCCCGGCCGAAACGACTCGAATTACACTTCGAGACCCGCCGACATGATCGCCACGATGCACAGAGCACCCTCGTAAATTTTCGGGCAAATCGGACGACGTTGTATTTTTTCACAATCAGGACCGAAACCCTAGGCCGAACAAAATGGTCGGATGCGAAGGGAAGTTTTTTCGCTCGAAATTTTACGAGCATGTGCGGAACTTCTAGGCAATCATATCGGCAGGTGACACGAAGTGATTCGAGTTCGTTTGCCCCCCCATTTTCTTTAACGAACGATAACTTTTTGTGGAAATAACAAGTGCCCCGAACCCGGCCGAAACGACTCGAATTACACTTCGAGACCCGCCGACATGATCGCCACGATGCACAGAGCACCCTCGTAAATTTTCGGGACGTTTCATTTTTTCACAACCAGGACCGAAACCCTAGGCCGAACAAAATGGTCGGATGCGAAGTGAAATTTTTTCGCTCGAAATTTTACGAGCTTGTGCAGAACTTCTAGGCAATCATATCGGCAGGTGACACGAAGTGATTCGAGTTCGTTTGCCCCCCCATTTTCTTTAACGAACGATAACTTTTTGTGAAAACAACAAGTGCCCCGAACCCGGCCGAAACGACTCGAATTACACTTCGAGACCCGCCGACATGATCGCCACGATGCACAGAGCACCCTCGTAAATTTTCGGGACGTTTCATTTTTTCACAACCAGGACCGAAACCCTAGGCCGACAAAATGGTCGGATGCGAAGTGAAATTTTTTCGCTCGAAATTTTACGAGCTTGTGCAGAACTTCTAGGCAATCATATCGGCAGGTGACACGAAGTGATTCGAGTTCGTTTGCCCCCCCATTTTCTTTAACGAACGATAACTTTTTGTGAAAATAACAAGTGCCCCGATCCCGGCCGAAACGACTCGAATTACACTTCGAGACCCGCCGACATGATCGCCACGATGCACAGAGCACCCTCGTAAATTTTCGGGCAAATCGGACGACGTTGTATTTTTTCACAATCAGGACCGAAACCCTAGGCCGAACAAAATGGTCGGATGCGAAGTGAAATTTTTTCGCTCGAAATTTGACGAGCTTGTGCAGAACTTCTAGGCAATCATATCGGCAGGTGACACGAAGTGATTCGTGTTCGTTTGCCCCCCCATTTTCTTTAACGAACGATAACTTTTTGTGAAAATAACAAGTGCCCCGAACCCGGCCGAAACGACTCGAATTACACTTCGAGACCCGCCGACATGATCGCCACGATGCACAGAGCACCCTCGTAAATTTTCGGGACGTTTCATTTTTTCACAACCAGGACCGAAACCCTAGGCCGAACAAAATGGTCGATGCGAAGTGAAATTTTTTCGCTCGAAATTTTACGAGCTTGTGCAGAACTTCTAGGCAATCATATCGGCAGGTGACACGAAGTGATTCGAGTTCGTTTGCCCCCCCATTTTCTTTAACGAACGATAACTTTTTGTGAAAATAACAACTGCCCCGAACCCGGCCGAAACGACTCGAATTACACTTCGAGACCCGCCGACATGATCGCCACGATGCACAGAGCACCCTCGTAAATTTTCGGGACGTTTCATTTTTTCACAACCAGGACCGAAACCCTAGGCCGACAAAATGGTCGGATGCGAAGTGAAATTTTTTCGCTCGAAATTTGACGAGCTTGTGCAGAACTTCTAGGCAATCATATCGGCAGGTGACACGAAGTGATTCGAGTTCGTTTGCCCCCCCATTTTCTTTAACGAACGATAACTTTTTGTGAAAATAACAAGTGCCCCGAACCCGGCCGAAACGACTCGAATTACACTTCGAGACCCGCCGACATGATCGCCACGATGCACAGAGCACCCTCGTAAATTTTCGGGACGTTTCATTTTTTCACAACCAGGACCGAAACCCTAGGCCGAACAAAATGGTCGATGCGAAGTGAAATTTTTTCGCTCGAAATTTTACGAGCTTGTGCAGAACTTCTAGGCAATCATATCGGCAGGTGACACGAAGTGATTCGAGTTCGTTTGCCCCCCCATTTTCTTTAACGAACGATAACTTTTTGTGAAAACAACAAGTGCCCCGAACCCGGCCGAAACGACTCGAATTACACTTCGAGACCCGCCGACATGATCGCCACGATGCACAGAGCACCCTCGTAAATTTTCGGGACGTTTCATTTTTTCACAACCAGGACCGAAACCCTAGGCCGACAAAATGGTCGGATGCGAAGTGAAATTTTTTCGCTCGAAATTTTACGAGCTTGTGCAGAACTTCTAGGCAATCATATCGGCAGGTGACACGAAGTGATTCGAGTTCGTTTGCCCCCCCATTTTCTTTAACGAACGATAACTTTTTGTGAAAATAACAAGTGCCCCGATCCCGGCCGAAACGACTCGAATTACACTTCGAGACCCGCCGACATGATCGCCACGATGCACAGAGCACCCTCGTAAATTTTCGGGCAAATCGGACGACGTTGTATTTTTTCACAATCAGGACCGAAACCCTAGGCCGAACAAAATGGTCGGATGCGAAGTGAAATTTTTTCGCTCGAAATTTGACGAGCTTGTGCAGAACTTCTAGGCAATCATATCGGCAGGTGACACGAAGTGATTCGAGTTCGTTTGCCCCCCCCCATTTTCTTTAACGAACGATAACTTTTTATGAAAATAACAAGTGCCCCGAACCCGGCCGAAACGACTCGAATTACACTTCGAGACCCGCCGACATGATCGCCACGATGCACAGAGCACCCTCGTAAATTTTCGGGACGTTTCATTTTTTCACAACCAGGACCGAAACCCTAGGCCGAACAAAATGGTCGGATGCGAAGTGAAATTTTTTCGGTCGAAATTTTACGAGCTTGTGCAGAACTTCTAGGCAATCATATCGGCAGGTGACACGAAGTGATTCGAGTTCGTTTGCCCCCCCATTTTCTTTAACGAACGATAACTTTTTGTGAAAATAACAAGTGCCCCGAACCCGGCCGAAACGACTCGAATTACACTTCGAGACCCGCCGACATGATCGCCACGATGCACAGAGCACCCTCGTAAATTTTCGGGACGTTTCATTTTTTCACAACCAGGACCGAAACCCTAGGCCGAACAAAATGGTCAGATGCGAAGTGAAATTTTTTCGCTCGAAATTTTACGCGCTTGTGCAGAACTTCTAGGCAATCATATCGGCAGGTGACACGAAGTGATTCGAGTTCGTTTCCCCCCCCCCCATTTTCTTTAACGAACGATAACTTTTTGTGAAAATAACAAGTGCCCCGATCCCGGCCGAAACGACTCGAATTACACTTCGAGACCCGCCGACATGATCGCCACGATGCACAGAGCACCCTCGTAAATTTTCGGGCAAATCGGACGACGTTGTATTTTTTCACAGTCAGGACCGAAACCCTAGGCCGAACAAAATGGTCGGATGCGAAGTGAAATTTTTTCGCTCGAAATTTTACGAGCATGTGCGGAACTTGTAGGCAATCATATCGGCAGGTGACACGAAGTGATTCGAGTTTGTTTGCCCCCCCATTTTCTTTAACGAACGATAACTTTTTGTGAAAATAACAAGTGCCCCGAACCCGGCCGAAACGACTCGAATTACACTTCGAGACCCGCCGACATGATCGCCACGATGCACAGAGCACCCTCGTAAATTTTCGGGACGTTTCATTTTTTCACAACCAGGACCGAAACCCTAGGCCGAACAAAATGGTCGGATGCGGAGTGAAATTTTTTCGCTCGAAATTTTACGCGCTTGTGCAGAACTTCTAGGCAATCATATCGGCAGGTGACACGAAGTGATTCGAGTTCGTTTGCCCCCCCATTTTCTTTAACGAACGATAACTTTTTGTGAAAATAACAAGTGCCCCGAACCCGGCCGAAACGACTCGAATTACACTTCGAGACCCGCCGACATGATCGCCACGATGCACAGAGCACCCTCGTAAATTTTCGGGACGTTTCATTTTTTCACAACCAGGACCGAAACCCTAGGCCGAACAAAATGGTCAGATGCGAAGTGAAATTTTTTCGCTCGAAATTTTACGCGCTTGTGCAGAACTTCTAGGCAATCATATCGGCAGGTGACACGAAGTGATTCGAGTTCGTTTCCCCCCCCCCCATTTTCTTTAACGAACGATAACTTTTTGTGAAAATAACAAGTGCCCCGATCCCGGCCGAAACGACTCGAATTACACTTCGAGACCCGCCGACATGATCGCCACGATGCACAGAGCACCCTCGTAAATTTTCGGGCAAATCGGACGACGTTGTATTTTTTCACAGTCAGGACCGAAACCCTAGGCCGAACAAAATGGTCGGATGCGAAGTGAAATTTTTTCGCTCGAAATTTTACGAGCATGTGCGGAACTTCTAGGCAATCATATCGGCAGGTGACACGAAGTGATTCGAGTTTGTTTGCCCCCCCATTTTCTTTAACGAACGATAACTTTTTGTGAAAATAACAAGTGCCCCGAACCCGGCCGAAACGACTCGAATTACACTTCGAGACCCGCCGACATGATCGCCACGATGCACAGAGCACCCTCGTAAATTTTCGGGACGTTTCATTTTTTCACAACCAGGACCGAAACCCTAGGCCGAACAAAATGGTCGGATGCGAAGTGAAATTTTTTCGCTCGAAATTTTACGCGCTTGTGCAGAACTTCTAGGCAATCATATCGGCAGGTGACACGAAGTGATTCGAGTTCGTTTGCCCCCCCATTTTCTTTAACGAACGATAACTTTTTGTGAAAATAACAAGTGCCCCGATCCCGGCCGAAACGACTCGAATTACACTTCGAGACCCGCCGACATGATCGCCACGATGCACAGAGCACCCTCGTAAATTTTCGGGCAAATCGGACGACGTTGTATTTTTTCACAATCAGGACCGAAACCCTAGGCCGAACAAAATGGTCGGATGCGAAGTGAAATTTTTTCGCTCGAAATTTTACGAGCTTGTGCAGAACTTCTAGGCAATCATATCGGCAGGTGACACGAAGTGATTCGAGTTCGTTTGCCCCCCCCCCATTTTCTTTAACGAACGATAACTTTTTGTGAAAATAACAAGTGCCTCGATCCCGGTCGAAACGACTCGAATTACACTTCGAGACCCGCCGACATGATCGCCACGATGCACAGAGCACCCTCGTAAATTTTCGGGCAAATCGGACGACGTTGTATTTTTTCACAATCAGGACCGAAACCCTAGGCCGAACAAAATGGTCGGATGCGAAGTTAAATTTTTTCGCTCGAAATTTTACGAGCTTGTGCAGAACTTCTAGGCAATCATATCGGCAGGTGACACGAACTGATTCGAGTTCGTTTGCCCCCCCCATTTTCTTTAACGAATGATAACTTTTTGTGAAAATAACAAGTGCCCCGATCCCGGCCGAAACGACTCGAATTACACTTCGAGACCCGCCGACATGATCGCCACGATGCACAGAGCACCCTCGTAAATTTTCGGGCAAATCGGACGACGTTGTATTTTTTCACAATCAGGACCGAAACCCTAGGCCGAACAAAATGGTCGGATGCGAAGGGAAGTTTTTTCGCTCGAAATTTTACGAGCATGTGCGGAACTTCTAGGCAATCATATCGGCAGGTGACACGAAGTGATTCGAGTTCGTTTGCCCCCCCATTTTCTTTAACGAACGATAACTTTTTATGGAAATAACAAGTGCCCCGAACCCGGCCGAAACGACTCGAATTACACTTCGAGACCCGCCGACATGATCGCCACGATGCACAGAGCACCCTCGTAAATTTTCGGGACGTTTCATTTTTTCACAACCAGGACCGAAACCCTAGGCCGAACAAAATGGTCGGATGCGAAGTGAAATTTTTTCGCTCGAAATTTTACGAGCTTGTGCAGAACTTCTAGGCAATCATATCGGCAGGTGACACGAAGTGATTCGAGTTCGTTTGCCCCCCCATTTTCTTTAACGAACGATAACTTTTTGTGAAAATAACAAGTGCCCCGAACCCGGCCGAAACGACTCGAATTACACTTCGAGACCCGCCGACATGATCGCCACGATGCACAGAGCACCCTCGTAAATTTTCGGGACGTTTCATTTTTTCACATCCAGGACCAAAACCCTAGGCCGAACAAAATGGTCGGATGCGAAGTGAAATTTTTTCGCTCGAAATTTTACGAGCTTGTGCAGAACTTCTAGGCAATCATATCGGCAGGTGACACGAAGTGATTCGAGTTCGTTTGCCCCCCCATTTTCTTTAACGAACGATAACTTTTTGTGAAAATAACAAGTGCCCCGATCCCGGCCGAAACGACTCGAATTACACTTCGAGACCCGCCGACATGATCGCCACGATGCACAGAGCACCCTCGTAAATTTTCGGGCAAATCGGACGACGTTGTATTTTTTCACAATCAGGACCGAAACCCTAGGCCAAACAAAATGGTCGGATGCGAAGTGAAATTTTTTCGCTCGAAATTTGACGAGCTTGTGCAGAACTTCTAGGCAATCATATCGGCAGGTGACACGAAGTGATTCGAGTTCGTTTGCCCCCCCCCCATTTTCTTTAACGAAAAATAACTTTTTGTGAAAATAACAAGTGCCCCGATCCCGGCCGAAACGACTCGAATTACACTTCGAGACCCGCCGACATGATCGCCACGATGCATAGAGCACCCTCGTAAATTTTCGGGCAAATCGGACGACGTTGTATTTTTTCACAATCAGGACCGAAACCCTAGGCCGAACAAAATGGTCGGATGCGAAGTGAAATTTTTTCGCTCGAAATTTGACGAGCTTGTGCAGAACTTCTAGGCAATCATATCGGCAGGTGACACGAAGTGATTCGAGTTCGTTTGCCCCCCCCCATTTTCTTTAACGAACGATAACTTTTTGTGAAAATAACAAGTGCCCCGAACCCGGCCGAAACGACTCGAATTACACTTCGAGACCCGCCGACATGATCGCCACGATGCACAATGCACCCTCGTAAATTTTCGGGACGTTTCATTTTTTCACAACCAGGACCGAAACCCTAGGCCGAACAAAATGGTCGGATGCGAAGTGAAATTTTTTCGCTCGAAATTTTACGCGCTTGTGCAGAACTTCTAGGCAATCATATCGGCAGGTGACACGAAGTGATTCGAGTTCGTTTGCCCCCCCCCCATTTTCTTTAACGAACGATAACTTTTTGTGAAAATAACAAGTGCCCCGATCCCGGCCGAAACGACTCGAATTACACTTCGAGACCCGCCGACATGATCGCCACGATGCATAGAGCACCCTCGTAAATTTTCGGGCAAATCGGACGACGTTGTATTTTTTCACAGTCAGGACCGAAACCCTAGGCCGAACAAAATGGTCGGATGCGAAGTGAAATTTTTTCGCTCGAAATTTTACGAGCATGTGCGGAACTTCTAGGCAATCATATCGGCAGGTGACACGAAGTGATTCGAGTTTGTTTGCCCCCCCATTTTCTTTAACGAACGATAACTTTTTGTGAAAATAACAAGTGCCCCGAACCCGGCCGAAACGACTCGAATTACACTTCGAGACCCGCCAACATGATCGCCACGATGCACAGAGCACCCTCGTAAATTTTCGGGACGTTTCATTTTTTCACAACCAGGACCGAAACCCTAGGCCGAACAAAATGGTCGGATGCGAAGTGAAATTTTTTCGCTCGAAATTTTACGAGCTTGTGCGGAACTTCTAGGCAATCATATCGGCAGGTGACACGAAGTGATTCGAGTTCGTTTGCCCCCCCATTTTCTTTAACGAACGATAACTTTTTGTGAAAATAACAAGTGCCCCGAACCCGGCCGAAACGACTCGAATTACACTTCGAGACCCGCCGACATGATCGCCACGATGCACAGAGCACCCTCGTAAATTTTCGGGACGTTTCATTTTTTCACAACCAGGACCGAAACCCTAGGCCGACAAAATGGTCGGATGCGAAGTGAAATTTTTTCGCTCGAAATTTTACGAGCTTGTGCAGAACTTCTAGGCAATCATATCGGCAGGTGACACGAAGTGATTCGAGTTCGTTTGCCCCCCCATTTTCTTTAACGAACGATAACTTTTTGTGAAAATAACAAGTGCCCCGATCCCGGCCGAAACGACTCGAATTACACTTCGAGACCCGCCGACATGATCGCCACGATGCACAGAGCACCCTCGTAAATTTTCGGGCAAATCGGACGACGTTGTATTTTTTCACAATCAGGACCGAAACCCTAGGCCGAACAAAATGGTCGGATGCGAAGTGAAATTTTTTCGCTCGAAATTTGACGAGCTTGTGCAGAACTTCTAGGCAATCATATCGGCAGGTGACACGAAGTGATTCGAGTTCGTTTGCCCCCCCCCATTTTCTTTAACGAACGATAACTTTTTGTGAAAATAACAAGTGCCCCGATCCCGGCCGAAACGACTCGAATTACACTTCGAGACCCGCCGACATGATCGCCACGATGCACAGAGCACCCTCGTAAATTTTCGGGCAAATCGGACGACGTTGTATTTTTTCACAATCAGGACCGAAACCTTAGGCCGAACAAAATGGTCGGATGCGAAGGGAAGTTTTTTCGCTCGAAATTTTACGAGCATGTGCGGAACTTCTAGGCAATCATATCGGCAGGTGACACGAAGTGATTCGAGTTCGTTTGCCCCCCCATTTTCTTTAACGAACGATAACTTTTTGTGGAAATAACAAGTGCCCCGAACCCGGCCGAAACGACTCGAATTACACTTCGAGACCCGCCGACATGATCGCCACGATGCACAGAGCACCCTCGTAAATTTTCGGGACGTTTCATTTTTTCACAACCAGGACCGAAACCCTAGGCCGAACAAAATGGTCGGATGCGAAGTGAAATTTTTTCGCTCGAAATTTTACGAGCTTGTGCAGAACTTCTAGGCAATCATATCGGCAGGTGACACGAAGTGATTCGAGTTCGTTTGCCCCCCCATTTTCTTTAACGAACGACAACTTTTTGTGAAAATAACAAGTGCCCCGAACCCGGCCGAAACGACTCGAATTACACTTCGAGACCCGCCGACATGATCGCCACGATGCACAGAGCACCCTCGTAAATTTTCGGGACGTTTCATTTTTTCACAACCAGGACCGAAACCCTAGGCCGACAAAATGGTCGGATGCGAAGTGAAATTTTTTCGCTCGAAATTTTACGAGCTTGTGCAGAACTTCTAGGCAATCATATCGGCAGGTGACACGAAGTGATTCGAGTTCGTTTGCCCCCCCATTTTCTTTAACGAACGATAACTTTTTGTGAAAATAACAAGTGCCCCGATCCCGGCCGAAACGACTCGAATTACACTTCGAGACCCGCCGACATGATCGCCACGATGCACAGAGCACCCTCGTAAATTTTCGGGCAAATCGGACGACGTTGTATTTTTTCACAATCAGGACCGAAACCCTAGGCCGAACAAAATGGTCGGATGCGAAGTGAAATTTTTTCGCTCGAAATTTGACGAGCTTGTGCAGAACTTCTAGGCAATCATATCGGCAGGTGACACGAAGTGATTCGAGTTCGTTTGCCCCCCCCCCATTTTCTTTAACGAACGATAACTTTTTGTGAAAATAACAAGTGCCCCGATCCCGGCCGAAACGACTCGAATTACACTTCGAGACCCGCCGACATGATCGCCACGATGCACAGAGCACCCTCGTAAATTTTCGGGCAAATCGGACGACGTTGTATTTTTTCACAATCAGGACCGAAACCCTAGGCCGAACAAAATGGTCGGATGCGAAGTGAAATTTTTTCGCTCGAAATTTGACGAGCTTGTGCAGAACTTCTAGGCAATCATATCGGCAGGTGACACGAAGTGATTCGAGTTCGTTTGCCCCCCCCCATTTTCTTTAACGAACGATAACTTTTTGTGAAAATAACAAGTGCCCCGAACCCGGCCGAAACGACTCGAATTACACTTCGAGACCCGCCGACATGATCGCCACGATGCACAATGCACCCTCGTAAATTTTCGGGACGTTTCATTTTTTCACAACCAGGACCGAAACCCTAGGCCGAACAAAATGGTCGGATGCGAAGTGAAATTTTTTCGCTCGAAATTTTACGCGCTTGTGCAGAACTTCTAGGCAATCATATCGGCAGGTGACACGAAGTGATTCGAGTTCGTTTGCCCCCCCCCCATTTTCTTTAACGAACGATAACTTTTTGTGAAAATAACAAGTGCCCCGATCCCGGCCGAAACGACTCGAATTACACTTCGAGACCCGCCGACATGATCGCCACGATGCATAGAGCACCCTCGTAAATTTTTGGGCAAATCGGACGACGTTGTATTTTTTCACAGTCAGGACCGAAACCCTAGGCCGAACAAAATGGTCGGATGCGAAGTGAAATTTTTTCGCTCGAAATTTTACGAGCATGTGCGGAACTTCTAGGCAATCATATCGGCAGGTGACACGAAGTGATTCGAGTTCGTTTGCCCCCCCATTTTCTTTAACGAACGATAACTTTTTGTGAAAATAACAAGTGCCCCGAACCCGGCCGAAACGACTCGAATTACACTTCGAGACCCGCCGACATGATCGCCACGATGCACAATGCACCCTCGTAAATTTTCGGGACGTTTCATTTTTTCACTACCAGGACCGAAACCCTAGGCCGAACAAAATGGTCGGATGCGAAGTGAAATTTTTTCGCTCGAAATTTTACGAGCTTGTGCGGAACTTCTAGGAAATCATATCGGCAGGTGACACGAAGTGATTCGAGTTCGTTTGCCCCCCCATTTTCTTGAACGAACGATAACTTTTTGTGAAAATAACAAGTGCCCCGAACCCGGCCGAAACGACTCGAATTACACTTCGAGACCCGCCGACATGATCGCCACGATGCACAGAGCACCCTCGTAAATTTTCGGGACGTTTCATTTTTTCACAACCAGGACCGAAACCCTAGGCCGACAAAATGGTCGGATGCGAAGTGAAATTTTTTCGCTCGAAATTTTACGAGCTTGTGCAGAACTTCTAGGCAATCATATCGGCAGGTGACACGAAGTGATTCGAGTTCGTTTGCCCCCCCATTTTCTTTAACGAACGATAACTTTTTGTGAAAATAACAAGTGCCCCGATCCCGGCCGAAACGACTCGAATTACACTTCGAGACCCGCCGACATGATCGCCACGATGCACAGAGCACCCTCGTAAATTTTCGGGCAAATCGGACGACGTTGTATTTTTTGACAATCAGGACCGAAACCCTAGGCCGAACAAAATGGTCGATGCGAAGTGAAATTTTTTCGCTCGAAATTTTACGAGCTTGTGCAGAACTTCTAGGCAATCATATCGGCAGGTGACACGAAGTGATTCGAGTTCGTTTGCCCCCCCCCATTTTCTTTAACGAACGATAACTTTTTGTGAAAATAACAAGTGCCCCGATCCCGGTCGAAACGACTCGAATTACACTTCGAGACCCGCCGACATGATCGCCACGATGCACAGAGCACCCTCGTAAATTTTCGGGCAAATCGGACGACGTTGTATTTTTTCACAATCAGGACCGAAACCCTAGGCCGAACAAAATGGTCGGATGCGAAGTTAAATTTTTTCGCTCGAAATTTTACGAGCTTGTGCAGAACTTCTAGGCAATCATATCGGCAGGTGACACGAACTGATTCGAGTTCGTTTGCCCCCCCCATTTTCTTTAACGAATGATAACTTTTTGTGAAAATAACAAGTGCCCCGATCCCGGCCGAAACGACTCGAATTACACTTCGAGACCCGCCGACATGATCGCCACGATGCACAGAGCACCCTCGTAAATTTTCGGGCAAATCGGACGACGTTGTATTTTTTCACAATCAGGACCGAAACCCTAGGCCGAACAAAATGGTCGGATGCGAAGGGAAATTTTTTCGCTCGAAATTTTACGAGCATGTGCGGAACTTCTAGGCAATCATATCGGCAGGTGACTCGAAGTGATTCGAGTTCGTTTGCCCCCCCATTTTCTTTAACGAACGATAACTTTTTGTGAAAATAACAAGTGCCCCGAACCCGGCCGAAACGACTCGAATTACACTTCGAGACCCGCCGACATGATCGCCACGATGCACAGAGCACCCTCGTAAATTTTCGGGACGTTTCATTTTTTCACAACCAGGACCGAAACCCTAGGCCGAACAAAATGGTCGGATGCGAAGTGAAATTTTTTCGCTCGAAATTTTACGAGCTTGTGCGGAACTTCTAGGCAATCATATCGGCAGGTGACACGAAGTGATTCGAGTTCGTTTGCCCCCCCATTTTCTTTAACGAACGATAACTTTTTGTGAAAATAACAAGTGCCCCGAACCCGGCCGAAACGACTCGAATTACACTTCGAGACCCGCCGACATGATCGCCACGATGCACAGAGCACCCTCGTAAATTTTCGGGACGTTTCATTTTTTCACAACCAGGACCGAAACCCTAGGCCGACAAAATGGTCGGATGCGAAGTGAAATTTTTTCGCTCGAAATTTTACGAGCTTGTGCAGAACTTCTAGGCAATCATATCGGCAGGTGACACGAAGTGATTCGAGTTCGTTTGCCCCCCCATTTTCTTTAACGAACGATAACTTTTTGTGAAAATAACAAGTGCCCCGATCCCGGCCGAAACGACTCGAATTACACTTCGAGACCCGCCGACATGATCGCCACGATGCACAGAGCACCCTCGTAAATTTTCGGGCAAATCGGACGACGTTGTATTTTTTCACAATCAGGACCGAAACCCTAGGCCGAACAAAATGGTCGGATGCGAAGTGAAATTTTTTCGCTCGAAATTTGACGAGCTTGTGCAGAACTTCTAGGCAATCATATCGGCAGGTGACACGAAGTGATTCGAGTTCGTTTGCCCCCCCCCATTTTCTTTAACGAACGATAACTTTTTGTGAAAATAACAAGTGCCCCGATCCCGGCCGAAACGACTCGAATTACACTTCGAGACCCGCCGACATGATCGCCACGATGCACAGAGCACCCTCGTAAATTTTCGGGCAAATCGGACGACGTTGTATTTTTTCACAATCAGGACCGAAACCCTAGGCCGAACAAAATGGTCGGATGCGAAGTGAAATTTTTTCGCTCGAAATTTGACGAGCTTGTGCAGAACTTCTAGGCAATCATATCGGCAGGTGACACGAAGTGATTCGAGTTCGTTTGCCCCCCCCCATTTTCTTTAACGAACGATAACTTTTTGTGAAAATAACAAGTGCCCCGATCCCGGCCGAAACGACTCGAATTACACTTCGAGACCCGCCGACATGATCGCCACGATGCACAGAGCACCCTCGTAAATTTTCGGGCAAATCGGACGACGTTGTATTTTTTCACAATCAGGACCGAAACCCTAGGCCGAACAAAATGGTCGGATGCGAAGGGAAGTTTTTTCGCTCGAAATTTTACGAGCATGTGCGGAACTTCTAGGCAATCATATCGGTAGGTGACACGAAGGGATTCGAGTTCGTTTGCCCCCCCATTTTCTTTAACGAACGATAACTTTTTGTGGAAATAACAAGTGCCCCGAACCCGGCCGAAACGACTCGAATTACACTTCGAGACCCGCCGACATGATCGCCACGATGCACAGAGCACCCTCGTAAATTTTCGGGACGTTTCATTTTTTCACAACCAGGACCGAAACCCTAGGCCGAACAAAATGGTCGGATGCGAAGTGAAATTTTTTCGCTCGAAATTTTACGAGCTTGTGCAGAACTTCTAGGCAATCATATCGGCAGGTGACACGAAGTGATTCGAGTTCGTTTGCCCCCCCATTTTCTTTAACGAACGATAACTTTTTGTGAAAATAACAAGTGCCCCGAACCCGGCCGAAACGACTCGAATTACACTTCGAGACCCGCCGACATGATCGCCACGATGCACAGAGCACCCTCGTAAATTTTCGGGACGTTTCATTTTTTCACAACCAGGACCGAAACCCTAGGCCGAACAAAATGGTCGGATGCGAAGTGAAATTTTTTCGCTCGAAATTTTACACGCTTGTGCAGAACTTCTAGGCAATCATATCGGCAGGTGACACGAAGTGATTCGAGTTCGTTTGCCCCCCCCCATTTTCTTTAACGAACGATAACTTTTTGTGAAAATAACAAGTGCCCCGATCCCGGCCGAAACGACTCGAATTACACTTCGAGACCCGCCGACATGATCGCCACGATGCACAATGCACCCTCGTAAATTTTCGGGACGTTTCATTTTTTCACAACCAGGACCGAAACCCTAGGCCGAACAAAATGGTCGGATGCGAAGTGAAATTTTTTCGCTCGAAATTTTACGCGCTTGTGCAGAACTTCTAGGCAATCATATCGGCAGGTGACACGAAGTGATTCGAGTTCGTTTGCCCCCCCCCATTTTCTTTAACGAACGATAACTTTTTGTGAAAATAACAAGTGCCCCGATCCCGGCCGAAACGACTCGAATTACACTTCGAGACCCGCCGACATGATCGCCACGATGCACAGAGCACCCTCGTAAATTTTCGGGCAAATCGGACGACGTTGTATTTTTTCACAATCAGGACCGAAACCCTAGGCCGAACAAAATGGTCGGATGCGAAGTGAAATTTTTTCGCTCGAAATTTGACGAGCTTGTGCAGAACTTCTAGGCAATCATATCGGCAGGTGACACGAAGTGATTCGAGTTCGTTTGCCCCCCCCCCATTTTCTTTAACGAACGATAACTTTTTGTGAAAATAACAAGTGCCCCGATCCCGGCCGAAACGACTCGAATTACACTTCGAGACCCGCCGACATGATCGCCACGATGCACAGAGCACCCTCGTAAATTTTCGGGCAAATCGGACGACGTTGTATTTTTTCACAATCAGGACCGAAACCCTAGGCCGAACAAAATGGTCGGATGCGAAGGGAAGTTTTTTCGCTCGAAATTTTACGAGCATGTGCGGAACTTCTAGGCAATCATATCGGTAGGTGACACGAAGTGATTCGAGTTCGTTTGCCCCCCCCCATTTTCTTTAACGAACGATAACTTTTTGTGAAAATAACAAGTGCCCCGATCCCGGCCGAAACGACTCGAATTACACTTCGAGACCCGCCGACATGATCGCCACGATGCATAGAGCACCCTCGTAAATTTTCGGGCAAATCGGACGACGTTGTATTTTTTCACAGTCAGGACCGAAACCCTAGGCCGAACAAAATGGTCGGATGCGAAGTGAAATTTTTTCGCTAGAAATTTTACGAGCATGTGCGGAACTTCTAGGCAATCATATCGGCAGGTGACACGAAGTGATTCGAGTTTGTTTGCCCCCCCATTTTCTTTAACGAACGATAACTTTTTGTGAAAATAACAAGTGCCCCGAACCCGGCCGAAACGACTCGAATTACACTTCGAGACCCGCCAACATGATCGCCACGATGCACAGAGCACCCTCGTAAATTTTCGGGACGTTTCATTTTTTCACAACCAGGACCGAAACCCTAGGCCGAACAAAATGGTCGGATGCGAAGTGAAATTTTTTCGCTCGAAATTTTACGAGCTTGTGCGGAACTTCTAGGCAATCATATCGGCAGGTGACACGAAGTGATTCGAGTTCGTTTGCCCCCCCATTTTCTTTAACGAACGATAACTTTTTGTGAAAATAACAAGTGCCCCGAACCCGGCCGAAACGACTCGAATTACACTTCGAGACCCGCCGACATGATCGCCACGATGCACAGAGCACCCTCGTAAATTTTCGGGACGTTTCATTTTTTCACAACCAGGACCGAAACCCTAGGCCGACAAAATGGTCGGATGCGAAGTGAAATTTTTTCGCTCGAAATTTTACGAGCTTGTGCAGAACTTCTAGGCAATCATATCGGCAGGTGACACGAAGTGATTCGAGTTCGTTTGCCCCCCCATTTTCTTTAACGAACGATAACTTTTTGTGAAAATAACAAGTGCCCCGATCCCGGCCGAAACGACTCGAATTACACTTCGAGACCCGCCGACATGATCGCCACGATGCACAGAGCACCCTCGTAAATTTTCGGGCAAATCGGACGACGTTGTATTTTTTCACAATCAGGACCGAAACCCTAGGCCGAACAAAATGGTCGGATGCGAAGTGAAATTTTTTCGCTCGAAATTTGACGAGCTTGTGCAGAACTTCTAGGCAATCATATCGGCAGGTGACACGAAGTGATTCGAGTTCGTTTGCCCCCCCCCATTTTCTTTAACGAACGATAACTTTTTGTGAAAATAACAAGTGCCCCGATCCCGGCCGAAACGACTCGAATTACACTTCGAGACCCGCCGACATGATCGCCACGATGCACAGAGCACCCTCGTAAATTTTCGGGCAAATCGGACGACGTTGTATTTTTTCACAATCAGGACCGAAACCTTAGGCCGAACAAAATGGTCGGATGCGAAGGGAAGTTTTTTCGCTCGAAATTTTACGAGCATGTGCGGAACTTCTAGGCAATCATATCGGCAGGTGACACGAAGTGATTCGAGTTCGTTTGCCCCCCCATTTTCTTTAACGAACGATAACTTTTTGTGGAAATAACAAGTGCCCCGAACCCGGCCGAAACGACTCGAATTACACTTCGAGACCCGCCGACATGATCGCCACGATGCACAGAGCACCCTCGTAAATTTTCGGGACGTTTCATTTTTTCACAACCAGGACCGAAACCCTAGGCCGAACAAAATGGTCGGATGCGAAGTGAAATTTTTTCGCTCGAAATTTTACGAGCTTGTGCAGAACTTCTAGGCAATCATATCGGCAGGTGACACGAAGTGATTCGAGTTCGTTTGCCCCCCCATTTTCTTTAACGAACGATAACTTTTTGTGAAAATAACAAGTGCCCCGAACCCGGCCGAAACGACTCGAATTACACTTCGAGACCCGCCGACATGATCGCCACGATGCACAGAGCACCCTCGTAAATTTTCGGGACGTTTCATTTTTTCACATCCAGGACCAAAACCCTAGGCCGAACAAAATGGTCGGATGCGAAGTGAAATTTTTTCGCTCGAAATTTTACGAGCTTGTGCAGAACTTCTAGGCAATCATATCGGCAGGTGACACGAAGTGATTCGAGTTCGTTTGCCCCCCCATTTTCTTTAACGAACGATAACTTTTTGTGAAAATAACAAGTGCCCCGATCCCGGCCGAAACGACTCGAATTACACTTCGAGACCCGCCGAGATGATCGCCACGATGCACAGAGCACCCTCGTAAATTTTCGGGCAAATCGGACGACGTTGTATTTTTTCACAATCAGGACCGAAACCCTAGGCCGAACAAAATGGTCGGATGCGAAGTGAAATTTTTTCGCTCGAAATTTGACGAGCTTGTGCAGAACTTCTAGGCAATCATATCGGCAGGTGACACGAAGTGATTCGAGTTCGTTTGCCCCCCCCCATTTTCTTTAACGAACGATAACTTTTTGTGAAAATAACAAGTGCCCCGATCCCGGCCGAAACGACTCGAATTACACTTCGAGACCCGCCGACATGATCGCCACGATGCATAGAGCACCCTCGTAAATTTTCGGGCAAATCGGACGACGTTGTATTTTTTCACAATCAGGACCGAAACCCTAGGCCGAACAAAATGGTCGGATGCGAAGTGAAATTTTTTCGCTCGAAATTTGACGAGCTTGTGCAGAACTTCTAGGCAATCATATCGGCAGGTGACACGAAGTGATTCGAGTTCGTTTGCCCCCCCCCATTTTCTTTAACGAACGATAACTTTTTGTGAAAATAACAAGTGCCCCGAACCCGTTCGAAACGACTCGAATTACACTTCGAGACCCGCCGACATGATCGCCACGATGCACAATGCACCCTCGTAAATTTTCGGGACGTTTCATTTTTTCACAACCAGGACCGAAACCCTAGGCCGAACAAAATGGTCGGATGCGAAGTGAAATTTTTTCGCTCGAAATTGTACGAGCTTGTGCGGAACTTCTAGGCAATCATATCGGCAGGTGACACGAAGTGATTCGAGTTCGTTTGCCCCCCCATTTTCTTTAACGAACGATAACTTTTTGTGAAAATAACAAGTGCCCCGAACCCGGCCGAAACGACTCGAATTACACTTCGAGACCCGCCGACATGATCGCCACGATGCACAGAGCACCCTCGTAAATTTTCGGGACGTTTCATTTTTTCACAACCAGGACCGAAACCCTAGGCCGACAAAATGGTCGGATGCGAAGTGAAATTTTTTCGCTCGAAATTTTACGAGCTTGTGCAGAACTTCTAGGCAATCATATCGGCAGGTGACACGAAGTGATTCGAGTTCGTTTGCCCCCCCATTTTCTTTAACGAACGATAACTTTTTGTGAAAATAACAAGTGCCCCGATCCCGGCCGAAACGACTCGAATTACACTTCGAGACCCGCCGACATGATCGCCACGATGCACAGAGCACCCTCGTAAATTTTCGGGCAAATCGGACGACGTTGTATTTTTTCACAATCAGGACCGAAACCCTAGGCCGAACAAAATGGTCGGATGCGAAGTGAAATTTTTTCGCTCGAAATTTGACGAGCTTGTGCAGAACTTCTAGGCAATCATATCGGCAGGTGACACGAAGTGATTCGAGTTCGTTTGCCCCCCCCCATTTTCTTTAACGAACGATAACTTTTTGTGAAAATAACAAGTGCCCCGATCCCGGCCGAAACGACTCGAATTACACTTCGAGACCCGCCGACATGATCGCCACGATGCACAGAGCACCCTCGTAAATTTTCGGGCAAATCGGACGACGTTGTATTTTTTCACAATCAGGACCGAAACCCTAGGCCGAACAAAATGGTCGGATGCGAAGTGAAATTTTTTCGCTCGAAATTTGACGAGCTTGTGCAGAACTTCTAGGCAATCATATCGGCAGGTGACACGAAGTGATTCGAGTTCGTTTGCCCCCCCCCATTTTCTTTAACGAACGATAACTTTTTGTGAAAATAACAAGTGCCCCGATCCCGGCCGAAACGACTCGAATTACACTTCGAGACCCGCCGACATGATCGCCACGATGCACAGAGCACCCTCGTAAATTTTCGGGGAAATCGGACGACGTTGTATTTTTTCACAATCAGGACCGAAACCCTAGGCCGAACAAAATGGTCGGATGCGAAGGGAAGTTTTTTCGCTCGAAATTTTACGAGCATGTGCGGAACTTCTAGGCAATCATATCGGTAGGTGACACGAAGTGATTCGAGTTCGTTTGCCCCCCCATTTTCTTTAACGAACGATAACTTTTTGTGGAAATAACAAGTGCCCCGAACCCGGCCGAAACGACTCGAATTACACTTCGAGACCCGCCGACATGATCGCCACGATGCACAGAGCACCCTCGTAAATTTTCGGGACGTTTCATTTTTTCACAACCAGGACCGAAACCCTAGGCCGAACAAAATGGTCGGATGCGAAGTGAAATTTTTTCGCTCGAAATTTTACGAGCTTGTGCAGAACTTCTAGGCAATCATATCGGCAGGTGACACGAAGTGATTCGAGTTCGTTTGCCCCCCCATTTTCTTTAACGAACGATAACTTTTTGTGAAAATAACAAGTGCCCCGAACCCGGCCGAAACGACTCGAATTACACTTCGAGACCCGCCGACATGATCGCCACGATGCACAGAGCACCCTCGTAAATTTTCGGGACGTTTCATTTTTTCACAACCAGGACCGAAACCCTAGGCCGAACAAAATGGTCGGATGCGAAGTGAAATTTTTTCGCTCGAAATTTTACGCGCTTGTGCAGAACTTCTAGGCAATCATATCGGCAGGTGACACGAAGTGATTCGAGTTCGTTTGCCCCCCCCCATTTTCTTTAACGAACGATAACTTTTTGTGAAAATAACAAGTGCCCCGATCCCGGCCGAAACGACTCGAATTACACTTCGAGACCCGCCGACATGATCGCCACGATGCACAGAGCACCCTCGTAACTTTTCGGGCAAATCGG
Organism: Corylus avellana; assembly: GCF_965113065.1. Lineage (NCBI taxonomy): Eukaryota > Viridiplantae > Streptophyta > Magnoliopsida > Fagales > Betulaceae > Corylus > Corylus avellana. The sequence goes on along the minus strand of NC_142491.1, from coordinate 28,377,111 downwards.
ACGACGTTGTATTTTTTCACAATCAGGACCGAAACCCTAGGCCGAACAAAATGGTCGGATGCGAAGGGAAGTTTTTTCGCTCGAAATTTTACGAGCATGTGCGGAACTTCTAGGCAATCATATCGGTAGGTGACACGAAGTGATTCGAGTTCGTTTGCCCCCCCCCCATTTTCTTTAACGAACGATAACTTTTTGTGAAAATAACAAGTGCCCCGATCCCGGCCGAAACGACTCGAATTACACTTCGAGACCCGCCGACATGATCGCCACGATGCATAGAGCACCCTCGTAAATTTTCGGGCAAATCGGACGACGTTGTATTTTTTCACAGTCAGGACCGAAACCCTAGGCCGAACAAAATGGTCGGATGCGAAGTGAAATTTTTTCGCTCGAAATTTTACGAGCATGTGCGGAACTTCTAGGCAATCATATCGGCAGGTGACACGAAGTGATTCGAGTTTGTTTGCCCCCCCATTTTCTTTAACGAACGATAACTTTTTGTGAAAATAACAAGTGCCCCGAACCCGGCCGAAACGACTCGAATTACACTTCGAGACCCGCCAACATGATCGCCACGATGCACAGAGCACCCTCGTAAATTTTCGGGACGTTTCATTTTTTCACAACCAGGACCGAAACCCTAGGCCGAACAAAATGGTCGGATGCGAAGTGAAATTTTTTCGCTCGAAATTTTACGAGCTTGTGCGGAACTTCTAGGCAATCATATCGGCAGGTGACACGAAGTGATTCGAGTTCGTTTGCCCCCCCATTTTCTTTAACGAACGATAACTTTTTGTGAAAATAACAAGTGCCCCGAACCCGGCCGAAACGACTCGAATTACACTTCGAGACCCGCCGACATGATCGCCACGATGCACAGAGCACCCTCGTAAATTTTCGGGACGTTTCATTTTTTCACAACCAGGACCGAAACCCTAGGCCGACAAAATGGTCGGATGCGAAGTGAAATTTTTTCGCTCGAAATTTTACGAGCTTGTGCAGAACTTCTAGGCAATCATATCGGCAGGTGACACGAAGTGATTCGAGTTCGTTTGCCCCCCCATTTTCTTTAACGAACGATAACTTTTTGTGAAAATAACAAGTGCCCCGATCCCGGCCGAAACGACTCGAATTACACTTCGAGACCCGCCGACATGATCGCCACGATGCACAGAGCACCCTCGTAAATTTTCGGGCAAATCGGACGACGTTGTATTTTTTCACAATCAGGACCGAAACCCTAGGCCGAACAAAATGGTCGGATGCGAAGTGAAATTTTTTCGCTCGAAATTTGACGAGCTTGTGCAGAACTTCTAGGCAATCATATCGGCAGGTGACACGAAGTGATTCGAGTTCGTTTGCCCCCCCCCCATTTTCTTTAACGAACGATAACTTTTTGTGAAAATAACAAGTGCCCCGAACCCGGCCGAAACGACTCGAATTACACTTCGAGACCCGCCAACATGATCGCCACGATGCACAGAGCACCCTCGTAAATTTTCGGGACGTTTCATTTTTTCACAACCAGGACCGAAACCCTAGGCCGAACAAAATGGTCGGATGCGAAGTGAAATTTTTTCGCTCGAAATTTTACGAGCTTGTGCGGAACTTCTAGGCAATCATATCGGCAGGTGACACGAAGTGATTCGAGTTTGTTTGCCCCCCCATTTTCTTTAACGAACGATAACTTTTTGTGAAAATAACAAGTGCCCCGAACCCGGCCGAAACGACTCGAATTACACTTCGAGACCCGCCAACATGATCGCCACGATGCACAGAGCACCCTCGTAAATTTTCGGGACGTTTCATTTTTTCACAACCAGGACCGAAACCCTAGGCCGAACAAAATGGTCGGATGCGAAGTGAAATTTTTTCGCTCGAAATTTTACGAGCTTGTGCGGAACTTCTAGGCAATCATATCGGCAGGTGACACGAAGTGATTCGAGTTCGTTTGCCCCCCCATTTTCTTTAACGAACGATAACTTTTTGTGAAAATAACAAGTGCCCCGAACCCGGCCGAAACGACTCGAATTACACTTCGAGACCCGCCGACATGATCGCCACGATGCACAGAGCACCCTCGTAAATTTTCGGGACGTTTCATTTTTTCACAACCAGGACCGAAACCCTAGGCCGACAAAATGGTCGGATGCGAAGTGAAATTTTTTCGCTCGAAATTTTACGAGCTTGTGCAGAACTTCTAGGCAATCATATCGGCAGGTGACACGAAGTGATTCGAGTTCGTTTGCCCCCCCATTTTCTTTAACGAACGATAACTTTTTGTGAAAATAACAAGTGCCCCGATCCCGGCCGAAACGACTCGAATTACACTTCGAGACCCGCCGACATGATCGCCACGATGCACAGAGCACCCTCGTAAATTTTCGGGCAAATCGGACGACGTTGTATTTTTTCACAATCAGGACCGAAACCCTAGGCCGAACAAAATGGTCGGATGCGAAGTGAAATTTTTTCGCTCGAAATTTGACGAGCTTGTGCAGAACTTCTAGGCAATCATATCGGCAGGTGACACGAAGTGATTCGAGTTCGTTTGCCCCCCCCCATTTTCTTTAACGAACGATAACTTTTTGTGAAAATAACAAGTGCCCCGAACCCGGCCGAAACGACTCGAATTACACTTCGAGACCCGCCAACATGATCGCCACGATGCACAGAGCACCCTCGTAAATTTTCGGGACGTTTCATTTTTTCACAACCAGGACCGAAACCCTAGGCCGAACAAAATGGTCGGATGCGAAGTGAAATTTTTTCGCTCGAAATTTTACGAGCTTGTGCGGAACTTCTAGGCAATCATATCGGCAGGTGACACGAAGTGATTCGAGTTCGTTTGCCCCCCCATTTTCTTTAACGAACGATAACTTTTTGTGAAAATAACAAGTGCCCCGAACCCGGCCGAAACGACTCGAATTACACTTCGAGACCCGCCGACATGATCGCCACGATGCACAGAGCACCCTCGTAAATTTTCGGGACGTTTCATTTTTTCACAACCAGGACCGAAACCCTAGGCCGACAAAATGGTCGGATGCGAAGTGAAATTTTTTCGCTCGAAATTTTACGAGCTTGTGCAGAACTTCTAGGCAATCATATCGGCAGGTGACACGAAGTGATTCGAGTTCGTTTGCCCCCCCATTTTCTTTAACGAACGATAACTTTTTGTGAAAATAACAAGTGCCCCGATCCCGGCCGAAACGACTCGAATTACACTTCGAGACCCGCCGACATGATCGCCACGATGCACAGAGCACCCTCGTAAATTTTCGGGCAAATCGGACGACGTTGTATTTTTTCACAATCAGGACCGAAACCCTAGGCCGAACAAAATGGTCGGATGCGAAGTGAAATTTTTTCGCTCGAAATTTGACGAGCTTGTGCAGAACTTCTAGGCAATCATATCGGCAGGTGACACGAAGTGATTCGAGTTCGTTTGCCCCCCCCCATTTTCTTTAACGAACGATAACTTTTTGTGAAAATAACAAGTGCCCCGATCCCGGCCGAAACGACTCGAATTACACTTCGAGACCCGCCGACATGATCGCCACGATGCATAGAGCACCCTCGTAAATTTTCGGGCAAATCGGACGACGTTGTATTTTTTCACAATCAGGACCGAAACCCTAGGCCGAACAAAATGGTCGGATGCGAAGTGAAATTTTTTCGCTCGAAATTTGACGAGCTTGTGCAGAACTTCTAGGCAATCATATCGGCAGGTGACACGAAGTGATTCGAGTTCGTTTGCCCCCCCCCCATTTTCTTTAACGAACGATAACTTTTTGTGAAAATAACAAGTGCCCCGAACCCGTTCGAAACGACTCGAATTACACTTCGAGACCCGCCGACATGATCGCCACGATGCACAATGCACCCTCGTAAATTTTCGGGACGTTTCATTTTTTCACAACCAGGACCGAAACCCTAGGCCGAACAAAATGGTCGGATGCGAAGTGAAATTTTTTCGCTCGAAATTTTACGAGCTTATGCGGAACTTCTAGGCAATCATATCGGCAGGTGACACGAAGTGATTCGAGTTCGTTTGCCCCCCCATTTTCTTTAACGAACGATAACTTTTTGTGAAAATAACAAGTGCCCCGAACCCGGCCGAAACGACTCGAATTACACTTCGAGACCCGCCGACATGATCGCCACGATGCACAGAGCACCCTCGTAAATTTTCGGGACGTTTCATTTTTTCACAACCAGGACCGAAACCCTAGGCCGACAAAATGGTCGGATGCGAAGTGAAATTTTTTCGCTCGAAATTTTACGAGCTTGTGCAGAACTTCTAGGCAATCATATCGGCAGGTGACACGAAGTGATTCGAGTTCGTTTGCCCCCCCATTTTCTTTAACGAACGATAACTTTTTGTGAAAATAACAAGTGCCCCGATCCCGGCCGAAACGACTCGAATTACACTTCGAGACCCGCCGACATGATCGCCACGATGCACAGAGCACCCTCGTAAATTTTCGGGCAAATCGGACGACGTTTTATTTTTTCACAATCAGGACCGAAACCCTAGGCCGAACAAAATGGTCGGATGCGAAGTGAAATTTTTTCGCTCGAAATTTGACGAGCTTGTGCAGAACTTCTAGGCAATCATATCGGCAGGTGACACGAAGTGATTCGAGTTCGTTTGCCCCCCCCCATTTTCTTTAACGAACGATAACTTTTTGTGAAAATAACAAGTGCCCCGATCCCGGCCGAAACGACTCGAATTACACTTCGAGACCCGCCGACATGATCGCCACGATGCACAGAGCACCCTCGTAAATTTTCGGGCAAATCGGACGACGTTGTATTTTTTCACAATCAGGACCGAAACCCTAGGCCGAACAAAATGGTCGGATGCGAAGTGAAATTTTTTCGCTCGAAATTTGACGAGCTTGTGCAGAACTTCTAGGCAATCATATCGGCAGGTGACACGAAGTGATTCGAGTTCGTTTGCCCCCCCCCATTTTCTTTAACGAACGATAACTTTTTGTGAAAATAACAAGTGCCCCGATCCCGGCCGAAACGACTCGAATTACACTTCGAGACCCGCCGACATGATCGCCACGATGCACAGAGCACCCTCGTAAATTTTCGGGGAAATCGGACGACGTTGTATTTTTTCACAATCAGGACCGAAACCCTAGGCCGAACAAAATGGTCGGATGCGAAGGGAAGTTTTTTCGCTCGAAATTTTACGAGCATGTGCGGAACTTCTAGGCAATCATATCGGTAGGTGACACGAAGTGATTCGAGTTCGTTTGCCCCCCCATTTTCTTTAACGAACGATAACTTTTTGTGGAAATAACAAGTGCCCCGAACCCGGCCGAAACGACTCGAATTACACTTCGAGACCCGCCGACATGATCGCCACGATGCACAGAGCACCCTCGTAAATTTTCGGGACGTTTCATTTTTTCACAACCAGGACCGAAACCCTAGGCCGAACAAAATGGTCGGATGCGAAGTGAAATTTTTTCGCTCGAAATTTTACGAGCTTGTGCAGAACTTCTAGGCAATCATATCGGCAGGTGACACGAAGTGATTCGAGTTCGTTTGCCCCCCCATTTTCTTTAACGAACGATAACTTTTTGTGAAAATAACAAGTGCCCCGAACCCGGCCGAAACGACTCGAATTACACTTCGAGACCCGCCGACATGATCGCCACGATGCACAGAGCACCCTCGTAAATTTTCGGGACGTTTCATTTTTTCACAACCAGGACCGAAACCCTAGGCCGAACAAAATGGTCGGATGCGAAGTGAAATTTTTTCGCTCGAAATTTTACACGCTTGTGCAGAACTTCTAGGCAATCATATCGGCAGGTGACACGAAGTGATTCGAGTTCGTTTGCCCCCCCCCATTTTCTTTAACGAACGATAACTTTTTGTGAAAATAACAAGTGCCCCGATCCCGGCCGAAACGACTCGAATTACACTTCGAGACCCGCCGACATGATCGCCACGATGCACAATGCACCCTCGTAAATTTTCGGGACGTTTCATTTTTTCACAACCAGGACCGAAACCCTAGGCCGAACAAAATGGTCGGATGCGAAGTGAAATTTTTTCGCTCGAAATTTGACGCGCTTGTGCAGAACTTCTAGGCAATCATATCGGCAGGTGACACGAAGTGATTCGAGTTCGTTTGCCCCCCCCCATTTTCTTTAACGAACGATAACTTTTTGTGAAAATAACAAGTGCCCCGATCCCGGCCGAAACGACTCGAATTACACTTCGAGACCCGCCGACATGATCGCCACGATGCATAGAGCACCATCGTAAATTTTCGGGCAAATCGGACGACGTTGTATTTTTTCACAGTCAGGACCGAAACCCTAGGCCGAACAAAATGGTCGGATGCGAAGTGAAATTTTTTCGCTCGAAATTTTACGAGCATGTGCGGAACTTCTAGGCAATCATATCGGCAGGTGACACGAAGTGATTCGAGTTTGTTTGCCCCCCCATTTTCTTTAACGAACGATAACTTTTTGTGAAAATAACAAGTGCCCCGAACCCGGCCGAAACGACTCGAATTACACTTCGAGACCCGCCAACATGATCGCCACGATGCACAGAGCACCCTCGTAAATTTTCGGGACGTTTCATTTTTTCACAACCAGGACCGAAACCCTAGGCCGAACAAAATGGTCGGATGCGAAGTGAAATTTTTTCGCTCGAAATTTTACGAGCTTGTGCGGAACTTCTAGGCAATCATATCGGCAGGTGACACGAAGTGATTCGAGTTCGTTTGCCCCCCCATTTTCTTTAACGAACGATAACTTTTTGTGAAAATAACAAGTGCCCCGAACCCGGCCGAAACGACTCGAATTACACTTCGAGACCCGCCGACATGATCGCCACGATGCACAGAGCACCCTCGTAAATTTTCGGGACGTTTCATTTTTTCACAACCAGGACCGAAACCCTAGGCCGACAAAATGGTCGGATGCGAAGTGAAATTTTTTCGCTCGAAATTTTACGAGCTTGTGCAGAACTTCTAGGCAATCATATCGGCAGGTGACACGAAGTGATTCGAGTTCGTTTGCCCCCCCATTTTCTTTAACGAACGATAACTTTTTGTGAAAATAACAAGTGCCCCGATCCCGGCCGAAACGACTCGAATTACACTTCGAGACCCGCCGACATGATCGCCACGATGCACAGAGCACCCTCGTAAATTTTCGGGCAAATCGGACGACGTTGTATTTTTTCACAATCAGGACCGAAACCCTAGGCCGAACAAAATGGTCGGATGCGAAGTGAAATTTTTTCGCTCGAAATTTGACGAGCTTGTGCAGAACTTCTAGGCAATCATATCGGCAGGTGACACGAAGTGATTCGAGTTCGTTTGCCCCCCCCCATTTTCTTTAACGAACGATAACTTTTTGTGAAAATAACAAGTGCCCCGATCCCGGCCGAAACGACTCGAATTACACTTCGAGACCCGCCGACATGATCGCCACGATGCACAGAGCACCCTCGTAAATTTTCGGGCAAATCGGACGACGTTGTATTTTTTCACAATCAGGACCGAAACCTTAGGCCGAACAAAATGGTCGGATGCGAAGGGAAGTTTTTTCGCTCGAAATTTTACGAGCATGTGCGGAACTTCTAGGCAATCATATCGGCAGGTGACACGAAGTGATTCGAGTTCGTTTGCCCCCCCATTTTCTTTAACGAACGATAACTTTTTGTGGAAATAACAAGTGCCCCGAACCCGGACGAAACGACTCGAATTACACTTCGAGACCCGCCGACATGATCGCCACGATGCACAGAGCACCCTCGTAAATTTTCGGGACGTTTCATTTTTTCACAACCAGGACCGAAACCCTAGGCCGAACAAAATGGTCGGATGCGAAGTGAAATTTTTTCGCTCGAAATTTTACGAGCTTGTGCAGAACTTCTAGGCAATCATATCGGCAGGTGACACGAAGTGATTCGAGTTCGTTTGCCCCCCCATTTTCTTTAACGAACGATAACTTTTTGTGAAAATAACAAGTGCCCCGAACCCGGCCGAAACGACTCGAATTACACTTCGAGACCCGCCGACATGATCGCCACGATGCACAGAGCACCCTCGTAAATTTTCGGGACGTTTCATTTTTTCACATCCAGGACCAAAACCCTAGGCCGAACAAAATGGTCGGATGCGAAGTGAAATTTTTTCGCTCGAAATTTTACGAGCTTGTGCAGAACTTCTAGGCAATCATATCGGCAGGTGACACGAAGTGATTCGAGTTCGTTTGCCCCCCCATTTTCTTTAACGAACGATAACTTTTTGTGAAAATAACAAGTGCCCCGATCCCGGCCGAAACGACTCGAATTACACTTCGAGACCCGCCGACATGATCGCCACGATGCACAGAGCACCCTCGTAAATTTTCGGGCAAATCGGACGACGTTGTATTTTTTCACAATCAGGACCGAAACCCTAGGCCGAACAAAATGGTCGGATGCGAAGTGAAATTTTTTCGCTCGAAATTTGACGAGCTTGTGCAGAACTTCTAGGCAATCATATCGGCAGGTGACACGAAGTGATTCGAGTTCGTTTGCCCCCCCCCATTTTCTTTAACGAACGATAACTTTTTGTGAAAATAACAAGTGCCCCGATCCCGGCCGAAACGACTCGAATTACACTTCGAGACCCGCCGACATGATCGCCACGATGCATAGAGCACCCTCGTAAATTTTCGGGCAAATCGGACGACGTTGTATTTTTTCACAATCAGGACCGAAACCCTAGGCCGAACAAAATGGTCGGATGCGAAGTGAAATTTTTTCGCTCGAAATTTGACGAGCTTGTGCAGAACTTCTAGGCAATCATATCGGCAGGTGACACGAAGTGATTCGAGTTCGTTTGCCCCCCCCCATTTTCTTTAACGAACGATAACTTTTTGTGAAAATAACAAGTGCCCCGAACCCGTTCGAAACGACTCGAATTACACTTCGAGACCCGCCGACATGATCGCCACGATGCACAATGCACCCTCGTAAATTTTCGGGACGTTTCATTTTTTCACAACCAGGACCGAAACCCTAGGCCGAACAAAATGGTCGGATGCGAAGTGAAATTTTTTCGCTCGAAATTTTACGCGCTTGTGCAGAACTTCTAGGCAATCATATCGGCAGGTGACACGAAGTGATTCGAGTTCGTTTGCCCCCCCCCATTTTCTTTAACGAACGATAACTTTTTGTGAAAATAACAAGTGCCCCGATCCCGGCCGAAACGACTCGAATTACACTTCGAGACCCGCCGACATGATCGCCACGATGCATAGAGCACCCTCGTAAATTTTCGGGCAAATCGGACGACGTTGTATTTTTTCACAGTCAGGACCGAAACCCTAGGCCGAACAAAATGGTCGGATGCGAAGTGAAATTTTTTCGCTCGAAATTTTACGAGCATGTGCGGAACTTCTAGGCAATCATATCGGCAGGTGACACGAAGTGATTCGAGTTCGTTTGCCCCCCCATTTTCTTTAACGAACGATAACTTTTTGTGAAAATAACAAGTGCCCCGAACCCGGCCGAAACGACTCGAATTACACTTCGAGACCCGCCGACATGATCGCCACGATGCACAATGCACCCTCGTAAATTTTTGGGACGTTTCATTTTTTCACTACCAGGACCGAAACCCTAGGCCGAACAAAATGGTCGGATGCGAAGTGAAATTTTTTCGCTCGAAATTTTACGAGCTTGTGCGGAACTTCTAGGCAATCATATCGGCAGGTGACACGAAGTGATTCGAGTTCGTTTGCCCCCCCATTTTCTTTAACGAACGATAACTTTTTGTGAAAATAACAAGTGCCCCGAACCCGGCCGAAACGACTCGAATTACACTTCGAGACCCGCCGACATGATCGCCACGATGCACAGAGCACCCTCGTAAATTTTCGGGACGTTTCATTTTTTCACAACCAGGACCGAAACCCTAGGCCGACAAAATGGTCGGATGCGAAGTGAAATTTTTTCGCTCGAAATTTTACGAGCTTGTGCAGAACTTCTAGGCAATCATATCGGCAGGTGACACGAAGTGATTCGAGTTCGTTTGCCCCCCCATTTTCTTTAACGAACGATAACTTTTTGTGAAAATAACAAGTGCCCCGATCCCGGCCGAAACGACTCGAATTACACTTCGAGACCCGCCGACATGATCGCCACGATGCACAGAGCACCCTCGTAAATTTTCGGGCAAATCGGACGACGTTGTATTTTTTGACAATCAGGACCGAAACCCTAGGCCGAACAAAATGGTCGATGCGAAGTGAAATTTTTTCGCTCGAAATTTTACGAGCTTGTGCAGAACTTCTAGGCAATCATATCGGCAGGTGACACGAAGTGATTCGAGTTCGTTTGCCCCCCCCCATTTTCTTTAACGAACGATAACTTTTTGTGAAAATAACAAGTGCCCCGATCCCGGCCGAAACGACTCGAATTACACTTCGAGACCCGCCGACATGATCGCCACGATGCACAGAGCACCCTCGTAAATTTTCGGGCAAATCGGACGACGTTGTATTTTTTCACAATCAGGACCGAAACCCTAGGCCGAACAAAATGGTCGGATGCGAAGGGAAATTTTTTCGCTCGAAATTTTACGAGCATGTGCGGAACTTCTAGGCAATCATATCGGCAGGTGACACGAAGTGATTCGAGTTCGTTTGCCCCCCCATTTTCTTTAACGAACGATAACTTTTTGTGAAAATAACAAGTGCCCCGAACCCGGCCGAAACGACTCGAATTACACTTCGAGACCCGCCGACATGATCGCCACGATGCACAGAGCACCCTCGTAAATTTTCGGGACGTTTCATTTTTTCACAACCAGGACCGAAACCCTAGGCCGAACAAAATGGTCGGATGCGAAGTGAAATTTTTTCGCTCGAAATTTTACGAGCTTGTGCGGAACTTCTAGGCAATCATATCGGCAGGTGACACGAAGTGATTCGAGTTCGTTTGCCCCCCCATTTTCTTTAACGAACGATAACTTTTTGTGAAAATAACAAGTGCCCCGAACCCGGCCGAAACGACTCGAATTACACTTCGAGACCCGCCGACATGATCGCCACGATGCACAGAGCACCCTCGTAAATTTTCGGGACGTTTCATTTTTTCACAACCAGGACCGAAACCCTAGGCCGACAAAATGGTCGGATGCGAAGTGAAATTTTTTCGCTCGAAATTTTACGAGCTTGTGCAGAACTTCTAGGCAATCATATCGGCAGGTGACACGAAGTGATTCGAGTTCGTTTGCCCCCCCATTTTCTTTAACGAACGATAACTTTTTGTGAAAATAACAAGTGCCCCGATCCCGGCCGAAACGACTCGAATTACACTTCGAGACCCGCCGACATGATCGCCACGATGCACAGAGCACCCTCGTAAATTTTCGGGCAAATCGGACGACGTTGTATTTTTTCACAATCAGGACCGAAACCCTAGGCCGAACAAAATGGTCGGATGCGAAGTGAAATTTTTTCGCTCGAAATTTGACGAGCTTGTGCAGAACTTCTAGGCAATCATATCGGCAGGTGACACGAAGTGATTCGAGTTCGTTTGCCCCCCCCCATTTTCTTTAACGAACGATAACTTTTTGTGAAAATAACAAGTGCCCCGATCCCGGCCGAAACGACTCGAATTACACTTCGAGACCCGCCGACATGATCGCCACGATGCACAGAGCACCCTCGTAAATTTTCGAGCAAATCGGACGACGTTGTATTTTTTCACAATCAGGACCGAAACCCTAGGCCGAACAAAATGGTCGGATGCGAAGTGAAATTTTTTCGCTCGAAATTTGACGAGCTTGTGCAGAACTTCTAGGCAATCATATCGGCAGGTGACACAAAGTGATTCGAGTTCGTTTGCCCCCCCCCATTTTCTTTAACGAACGATAACTTTTTGTGAAAATAACAAGTGCCCCGATCCCGGCCGAAACGACTCGAATTACACTTCGAGACCCGCCGACATGATCGCCACGATGCACAGAGCACCCTCGTAAATTTTCGGGCAAATCGGACGACGTTGTATTTTTTCACAATCAGGACCGAAACCCTAGGCCGAACAAAATGGTCGGATGCGAAGGGAAGTTTTTTCGCTCGAAATTTTACTAGCATGTGCGGAACTTCTAGGCAATCATATCGGTAGGTGACACGAAGTGATTCGAGTTCGTTTGCCCCCCCATTTTCTTTAACGAACGATAACTTTTTGTGGAAATAACAAGTGCCCCGAACCCGGCCGAAACGACTCGAATTACACTTCGAGACCCGCCGACATGATCGCCACGATGCACAGAGCACCCTCGTAAATTTTCGGGACGTTTCATTTTTTCACAACCAGGACCGAAACCCTAGGCCGAACAAAATGGTCGGATGCGAAGTGAAATTTTTTCGCTCGAAATTTTACGAGCTTGTGCAGAACTTCTAGGCAATCATATCGGCAGGTGACACGAAGTGATTCGAGTTCGTTCGCCCCCCCATTTTCTTTAACGAACGATAACTTTTTGTGAAAATAACAAGTGCCCCGAACCCGGCCGAAACGACTCGAATTACACTTCGAGACCCGCCGACATGATCGCCACGATGCACAGAGCACCCTCGTAAATTTTCGGGACGTTTCATTTTTTCACAACCAGGACCGAAACCCTAGGCCGAACAAAATGGTCGGATGCGAAGTGAAATTTTTTCGCTCGAAATTTTACACGCTTGTGCAGAACTTCTAGGCAATCATATCGGCAGGTGACACGAAGTGATTCGAGTTCGTTTGCCCCCCCCCATTTTCTTTAACGAACGATAACTTTTTGTGAAAATAACAAGTGCCCCGATCCCGGCCGAAACGACTCGAATTACACTTCGAGACCCGCCGACATGATCGCCACGATGCACAATGCACCCTCGTAAATTTTCGGGACGTTTCATTTTTTCACAACCAGGACCGAAACCCTAGGCCGAACAAAATGGTCGGATGCGAAGTGAAATTTTTTCGCTCGAAATTTTACGCGCTTGTGCAGAACTTCTAGGCAATCATATCGGCAGGTGACACGAAGTGATTCGAGTTCGTTTGCCCCCCCCCATTTTCTTTAACGAACGATAACTTTTTGTGAAAATAACAAGTGCCCCGATCCCGGCCGAAACGACTCGAATTACACTTCGAGACCCGCCGACATGATCGCCACGATGCATAGAGCACCCTCGTAAATTTTCGGGCAAATCGGACGACGTTGTATTTTTTCACAGTCAGGACCGAAACCCTAGGCCGAACAAAATGGTCGGATGCGAAGTGAAATTTTTTCGCTCGAAATTTTACGAGCATGTGCGGAACTTCTAGGCAATCATATCGGCAGGTGACACGAAGTGATTCGAGTTTGTTTGCCCCCCCATTTTCTTTAACGAACGATAACTTTTTGTGAAAATAACAAGTGCCCCGAACCCGGCCGAAACGACTCGAATTACACTTCGAGACCCGCCAACATGATCGCCACGATGCACAGAGCACCCTCGTAAATTTTCGGGACGTTTCATTTTTTCACAACCAGGACCGAAACCCTAGGCCGAACAAAATGGTCGGATGCGAAGTGAAATTTTTTCGCTCGAAATTTTACGAGCTTGTGCGGAACTTCTAGGCAATCATATCGGCAGGTGACACGAAGTGATTCGAGTTCGTTTGCCCCCCCATTTTCTTTAACGAACGATAACTTTTTGTGAAAATAACAAGTGCCCCGAACCCGGCCGAAACGACTCGAATTACACTTCGAGACCCGCCGACATGATCGCCACGATGCACAGAGCACCCTCGTAAATTTTCGGGACGTTTCATTTTTTCACAACCAGGACCGAAACCCTAGGCCGACAAAATGGTCGGATGCGAAGTGAAATTTTTTCGCTCGAAATTTTACGAGCTTGTGCAGAACTTCTAGGCAATCATATCGGCAGGTGACACGAAGTGATTCGAGTTCGTTTGCCCCCCCATTTTCTTTAACGAACGATAACTTTTTGTGAAAATAACAAGTGCCCCGATCCCGGCCGAAACGACTCGAATTACACTTCGAGACCCGCCGACATGATCGCCACGATGCACAGAGCACCCTCGTAAATTTTCGGGCAAATCGGACGACGTTGTATTTTTTCACAATCAGGACCGAAACCCTAGGCCGAACAAAATGGTCGGATGCGAAGTGAAATTTTTTCGCTCGAAATTTGACGAGCTTGTGCAGAACTTCTAGGCAATCATATCGGCAGGTGACACGAAGTGATTCGAGTTCGTTTGCCCCCCCCCATTTTCTTTAACGAACGATAACTTTTTGTGAAAATAACAAGTGCCCCGATCCCGGCCGAAACGACTCGAATTACACTTCGAGACCCGCCGACATGATCGCCACGATGCACAGAGCACCCTCGTAAATTTTCGGGCAAATCGGACGACGTTGTATTTTTTCACAATCAGGACCGAAACCTTAGGCCGAACAAAATGGTCGGATGCGAAGGGAAGTTTTTTCGCTCGAAATTTTACGAGCATGTGCGGAACTTCTAGGCAATCATATCGGCAGGTGACACGAAGTGATTCGAGTTCGTTTGCCCCCCCATTTTCTTTAACGAACGATAACTTTTTGTGGAAATAACAAGTGCCCCGAACCCGGCCGAAACGACTCGAATTACACTTCGAGACCCGCCGACATGATCGCCACGATGCACAGAGCACCCTCGTAAATTTTCGGGACGTTTCATTTTTTCACAACCAGGACCGAAACCCTAGGCCGAACAAAATGGTCGGATGCGAAGTGAAATTTTTTCGCTCGAAATTTTACGAGCTTGTGCAGAACTTCTAGGCAATCATATCGGCAGGTGACACGAAGTGATTCGAGTTCGTTTGCCCCCCCATTTTCTTTAACGAACGATAACTTTTTGTGAAAATAACAAGTGCCCCGAACCCGGCCGAAACGACTCGAATTACACTTCGAGACCCGCCGACATGATCGCCACGATGCACAGAGCACCCTCGTAAATTTTCGAGACGTTTCATTTTTTCACAACCAGGACCGAAACCCTAGGCCGAACAAAATGGTCGGATGCGAAGTGAAATTTTTTCGCTCGAAATTTTACGCGCTTGTGCAGAACTTCTAGGCAATCATATCGGCAGGTGACACGAAGTGATTCGAGTTCGTTTGCCCCCCCCCCATTTTCTTTAACGAACGATAACTTTTTGTGAAAATAACAAGTGCCCCGATCCCGGCCGAAACGACTCGAATTACACTTCGAGACCCGCCGACATGATCGCCACGATGCACAATGCACCCTCGTAAATTTTCGGGACGTTTCATTTTTTCACAACCAGGACCGAAACCCTAGGCCGAACAAAATGGTCGGATGCGAAGTGAAATTTTTTCGCTCGAAATTTTACGCGCTTGTGCAGAACTTCTAGGCAATCATATCGGCAGGTGACACGAAGTGATTCGAGTTCGTTTGCCCCCCCCCATTTTCTTTAACGAACGATAACTTTTTGTGAAAATAACAAGTGCCCCGATCCCGGCCGAAACGACTCGAATTACACTTCGAGACCCGCCGACATGATCGCCACGATGCATAGAGCACCCTCGTAAATTTTCGGCCAAATCGGACGACGTTGTATTTTTTCACAGTCAGGACCGAAACCCTAGGCCGAACAAAATGGTCGGATGCGAAGTGAAATTTTTTCGCTCGAAATTTTACGAGCATGTGCGGAACTTCTAGGCAATCATATCGGCAGGTGACACGAAGTGATTCGAGTTTGTTTGCCCCCCCATTTTCTTTAACGAACGATAACTTTTTGTGAAAATAACTAGTGCCCCGAACCCGGCCGAAACGACTCGAATTACACTTCGAGACCCGCCAACATGATCGCCACGATGCACAGAGCACCCTCGTAAATTTTCGGGACGTTTCATTTTTTCACAACCAGGACCGAAACCCTAGGCCGAACAAAATGGTCGGATGCGAAGTGAAATTTTTTCGCTCGAAATTTTACGAGCTTGTGCGGAACTTCTAGGCAATCATATCGGCAGGTGACACGAAGTGATTCGAGTTCGTTTGCCCCCCCATTTTCTTTAACGAACGATAACTTTTTGTGAAAATAACAAGTGCCCCGAACCCGGCCGAAACGACTCGAATTACACTTCGAGACCCGCCGACATGATCGCCACGATGCATAGAGCACCCTCGTAAATTTTCGGGCAAATCGGACGACGTTGTATTTTTTCACAGTCAGGACCGAAACCCTAGGCCGAACAAAATGGTCGGATGCGAAGTGAAATTTTTTCGCTCGAAATTTTACGAGCATGTGCGGAACTTCTAGGCAATCATATCGGCAGGTGACACGAAGTGATTCGAGTTCGTTTGCCCCCCCATTTTCTTTAACGAACGATAACTTTTTGTGGAAATAACAAGTGCCCCGAACCCGGCCGAAACGACTCGAATTACACTTCGAGACCCGCCGACATGATCGCCACGATGCACAGAGCACCCTCGTAAATTTTCGGGACGTTTCATTTTTTCACAACCAGGACCGAAACCCTAGGCCGAACAAAATGGTCGGATGCGAAGTGAAATTTTTTCGCTCGAAATTTTACGAGCTTGTGCAGAACTTCTAGGCAATCATATCGGCAGGTGACACGAAGTGATTCGAGTTCGTTTGCCCCCCCATTTTCTTTAACGAACGATAACTTTTTGTGAAAATAACAAGTGCCCCGAACCCGGCCGAAACGACTCGAATTACACTTCGAGACCCGCCGACATGATCGCCACGATGCACAGAGCACCCTCGTAAATTTTCGGGACGTTTCATTTTTTCACAACCAGGACCGAAACCCTAGGCCGAACAAAATGGTCGGATGCGAAGTGAAATTTTTTCGCTCGAAATTTTACGCGCTTGTGCAGAACTTCTAGGCAATCATATCGGCAGGTGACACGAAGTGATTCGAGTTCGTTTGCCCCCCCCCCATTTTCTTTAACGAACGATAACTTTTTGTGAAAATAACAAGTGCCCCGATCCCGGCCGAAACGACTCGAATTACACTTCGAGACCCGCCGACATGATCGCCACGATGCACAATGCACCCTCGTAAATTTTCGGGACGTTTCATTTTTTCACAACCAGGACCGAAACCCTAGGCCGAACAAAATGGTCGGATGCGAAGTGAAATTTTTTCGCTCGAAATTTTACGCGCTTGTGCAGAACTTCTAGGCAATCATATCGGCAGGTGACACGAAGTGATTCGAGTTCGTTTGCCCCCCCATTTTCTTTAACGAACGATAACTTTTTGTGAAAATAACAAGTGCCCCGAACCCGGCCGAAACGACTCGAATTACACTTCGAGACCCGCCGACATGATCGCCACGATGCACAGAGCACCCTCGTAAATTTTCGGGACGTTTCATTTTTTCACAACCAGGACCGAAACCCTAGGCCGAACAAAATGGTCGGATGCGAAGTGAAATTTTTTCGCTCGAAATTTTACACGCTTGTGCAGAACTTCTAGGCAATCATATCGGCAGGTGACACGAAGTGATTCGAGTTCGTTTGCCCCCCCCCATTTTCTTTAACGAACGATAACTTTTTGTGAAAATAACAAGTGCCCCGATCCCGGCCGAAACGACTCGAATTACACTTCGAGACCCGCCGACATGATCGCCACGATGCACAATGCACCCTCGTAAATTTTCGGGACGTTTCATTTTTTCACAACCAGGACCGAAACCCTAGGCCGAACAAAATGGTCGGATGCGAAGTGAAATTTTTTCGCTCGAAATTTTACGCGCTTGTGCAGAACTTCTAGGCAATCATATCGGCAGGTGACACGAAGTGATTCGAGTTCGTTTGCCCCCCCCCATTTTCTTTAACGAACGATAACTTTTTGTGAAAATAACAAGTGCCCCGATCCCGGCCGAAACGACTCGAATTACACTTCGAGACCCGCCGACATGATCGCCACGATGCATAGAGCACCCTCGTAAATTTTCGGGCAAATCGGACGACGTTGTATTTTTTCACAGTCAGGACCGAAACCCTAGGCCGAACAAAATGGTCGGATGCGAAGTGAAATTTTTTCGCTCGAAATTTTACGAGCATGTGCGGAACTTCTAGGCAATCATATCGGCAGGTGACACGAAGTGATTCGAGTTTGTTTGCCCCCCCATTTTCTTTAACGAACGATAACTTTTTGTGAAAATAACAAGTGCCCCGAACCCGGCCGAAACGACTCGAATTACACTTCGAGACCCGCCAACATGATCGCCACGATGCACAGAGCACCCTCGTAAATTTTCGGGACGTTTCATTTTTTCACAACCAGGACCGAAACCCTAGGCCGAACAAAATGGTCGGATGCGAAGTGAAATTTTTTCGCTCGAAATTTTACGAGCTTGTGCGGAACTTCTAGGCAATCATATCGGCAGGTGACACGAAGTGATTCGAGTTCGTTTGCCCCCCCATTTTCTTTAACGAACGATAACTTTTTGTGAAAATAACAAGTGCCCCGAACCCGGCCGAAACGACTCGAATTACACTTCGAGACCCGCCGACATGATCGCCACGATGCACAGAGCACCCTCGTAAATTTTCGGGACGTTTCATTTTTTCACAACCAGGACCGAAACCCTAGGCCGACAAAATGGTCGGATGCGAAGTGAAATTTTTTCGCTCGAAATTTTACGAGCTTGTGCAGAACTTCTAGGCAATCATATCGGCAGGTGACACGAAGTGATTCGAGTTCGTTTGCCCCCCCATTTTCTTTAACGAACGATAACTTTTTGTGAAAATAACAAGTGCCCCGATCCCGGCCGAAACGACTCGAATTACACTTCGAGACCCGCCGACATGATCGCCACGATGCACAGAGCACCCTCGTAAATTTTCGGGCAAATCGGACGACGTTGTATTTTTTCACAATCAGGACCGAAACCCTAGGCCGAACAAAATGGTCGGATGCGAAGTGAAATTTTTTCGCTCGAAATTTGACGAGCTTGTGCAGAACTTCTAGGCAATCATATCGGCAGGTGACACGAAGTGATTCGAGTTCGTTTGCCCCCCCCATTTTCTTTAACGAACGATAACTTTTTGTGAAAATAACAAGTGCCCCGATCCCGGCCGAAACGACTCGAATTACACTTCGAGACCCGCCGACATGATCGCCACGATGCACAGAGCACCCTCGTAAATTTTCGGGCAAATCGGACGACGTTGTATTTTTTCACAATCAGGACCGAAACCCTAGGCCGAACAAAATGGTCGGATGCGAAGTGAAATTTTTTCGCTCGAAATTTTACGAGCTTGTGCAGAACTTCTAGGCAATCATATCGGCAGGTGACACGAAGTGATTCGAGTTCGTTTGCCCCCCCATTTTCTTTAACGAACGATAACTTTTTGTGAAAATAACAAGTGCCCCGAACCCGGCCGAAACGACTCGAATTACACTTCGAGACCCGCCGACATGATCGCCACGATGCATAGAGCACCCTCGTAAATTTTCGGGCAAATCGGACGACGTTGTATTTTTTCACAGTCAGGACCGAAACCCTAGGCCGAACAAAATGGTCGGATGCGAAGTGAAATTTTTTCGCTCGAAATTTTACGAGCATGTGCGGAACTTCTAGGCAATCATATCGGCAGGTGACACGAAGTGATTCGAGTTTGTTTGCCCCCCCATTTTCTTTAACGAACGATAACTTTTTGTGAAAATAACAAGTGCCCCGAACCCGGCCGAAACGACTCGAATTACACTTCGAGACCCGCCAACATGATCGCCACGATGCACAGAGCACCCTCGTAAATTTTCGGGACGTTTCATTTTTTCACAACCAGGACCGAAACCCTAGGCCGAACAAAATGGTCGGATGCGAAGTGAAATTTTTTCGCTCGAAATTTTACGAGCTTGTGCGGAACTTCTAGGCAATCATATCGGCAGGTGACACGAAGTGATTCGAGTTCGTTTGCCCCCCCATTTTCTTTAACGAACGATAACTTTTTGTGAAAATAACAAGTGCCCCGAACCCGGCCGAAACGACTCGAATTACACTTCGAGACCCGCCGACATGATCGCCACGATGCACAGAGCACCCTCGTAAATTTTCGGGACGTTTCATTTTTTCACAACCAGGACCGAAACCCTAGGCCGAACAAAATGGTCGGATGCGAAGTGAAATTTTTTCGCTCGAAATTTTACGCGCTTGTGCAGAACTTCTAGGCAATCATATCGGCAGGTGACACGAAGTGATTCGAGTTCGTTTGCCCCCCCCCCATTTTCTTTAACGAACGATAACTTTTTGTGAAAATAACAAGTGCCCCGATCCCGGCCGAAACGACTCGAATTACACTTCGAGACCCGCCGACATGATCGCCACGATGCACAATGCACCCTCGTAAATTTTCGGGACGTTTCATTTTTTCACAACCAGGACCGAAACCCTAGGCCGAACAAAATGGTCGGATGCGAAGTGAAATTTTTTCGCTCGAAATTTTACGCGCTTGTGCAGAACTTCTAGGCAATCATATCGGCAGGTGACACGAAGTGATTCGAGTTCGTTTGCCCCCCCCCATTTTCTTTAACGAACGATAACTTTTTGTGAAAATAACAAGTGCCCCGATCCCGGCCGAAACGACTCGAATTACACTTCGAGACCCGCCGACATGATCGCCACGATGCATAGAGCACCCTCGTAAATTTTCGGCCAAATCGGACGACGTTGTATTTTTTCACAGTCAGGACCGAAACCCTAGGCCGAACAAAATGGTCGGATGCGAAGTGAAATTTTTTCGCTCGAAATTTTACGAGCATGTGCGGAACTTCTAGGCAATCATATCGGCAGGTGACACGAAGTGATTCGAGTTTGTTTGCCCCCCCATTTTCTTTAACGAACGATAACTTTTTGTGAAAATAACTAGTGCCCCGAACCCGGCCGAAACGACTCGAATTACACTTCGAGACCCGCCAACATGATCGCCACGATGCACAGAGCACCCTCGTAAATTTTCGGGACGTTTCATTTTTTCACAACCAGGACCGAAACCCTAGGCCGAACAAAATGGTCGGATGCGAAGTGAAATTTTTTCGCTCGAAATTTTACGAGCTTGTGCGGAACTTCTAGGCAATCATATCGGCAGGTGACACGAAGTGATTCGAGTTCGTTTGCCCCCCCATTTTCTTTAACGAACGATAACTTTTTGTGAAAATAACAAGTGCCCCGAACCCGGCCGAAACGACTCGAATTACACTTCGAGACCCGCCGACATGATCGCCACGATGCATAGAGCACCCTCGTAAATTTTCGGGCAAATCGGACGACGTTGTATTTTTTCACAGTCAGGACCGAAACCCTAGGCCGAACAAAATGGTCGGATGCGAAGTGAAATTTTTTCGCTCGAAATTTTACGAGCATGTGCGGAACTTCTAGGCAATCATATCGGCAGGTGACACGAAGTGATTCGAGTTTGTTTGCCCCCCCATTTTCTTTAACGAACGATAACTTTTTGTGAAAATAACAAGTGCCCCGAACCCGGCCGAAACGACTCGAATTACACTTCGAGACCCGCCAACATGATCGCCACGATGCACAGAGCACCCTCGTAAATTTTCGGGACGTTTCATTTTTTCACAACCAGGACCGAAACCCTAGGCCGAACAAAATGGTCGGATGCGAAGTGAAATTTTTTCGCTCGAAATTTTACGAGCTTGTGCGGAACTTCTAGGCAATCATATCGGCAGGTGACACGAAGTGATTCGAGTTCGTTTGCCCCCCCATTTTCTTTAACGAACGATAACTTTTTGTGAAAATAACAAGTGCCCCGAACCCGGCCGAAACGACTCGAATTACACTTCGAGACCCGCCGACATGATCGCCACGATGCACAGAGCACCCTCGTAAATTTTCGGGACGTTTCATTTTTTCACAACCAGGACCGAAACCCTAGGCCGACAAAATGGTCGGATGCGAAGTGAAATTTTTTCGCTCGAAATTTTACGAGCTTGTGCAGAACTTCTAGGCAATCATATCGGCAGGTGACACGAAGTGATTCGAGTTCGTTTGCCCCCCCATTTTCTTTAACGAACGATAACTTTTTGTGAAAATAACAAGTGCCCCGATCCCGGCCGAAACGACTCGAATTACACTTCGAGACCCGCCGACATGATCGCCACGATTCACAGAGCACCCTCGTAAATTTTCGGGCAAATCGGACGACGTTGTATTTTTTCACAATCAGGACCGAAACCCTAGGCCGAACAAAATGGTCGGATGCGAAGTGAAATTTTTTCGCTCGAAATTTGACGAGCTTGTGCAGAACTTCTAGGCAATCATATCGGCAGGTGACACGAAGTGATTCGAGTTCGTTTGCCCCCCCCCATTTTCTTTAACGAACGATAACTTTTTGTGAAAATAACAAGTGCCCCGATCCCGGCCGAAACGACTCGAATTACACTTCGAGACCCGCCGACATGATCGCCACGATGCACAGAGCACCCTCGTAAATTTTCGGGCAAATCGGACGACGTTGTATTTTTTCACAATCAGGACCGAAACCTTAGGCCGAACAAAATGGTCGGATGCGAGGGAAGTTTTTTCGCTCGAAATTTTACGAGCATGTGCGGAACTTCTAGGCAATCATATCGGCAGGTGACTCGAAGTGATTCGAGTTCGTTTGCCCCCCCATTTTCTTTAACGAACGATAACTTTTTGTGGAAATAACAAGTGCCCCGAACCCGGCCGAAACGACTCGAATTACACTTCGAGACCCGCCGACATGATCGCCACGATGCACAGAGCACCCTCGTAAATTTTCGGGACGTTTCATTTTTTCACAACCAGGACCGAAACCCTAGGCCGAACAAAATGGTCGGATGCGAAGTGAAATTTTTTCGCTCGAAATTTTACGAGCTTGTGCAGAACTTCTAGGCAATCATATCGGCAGGTGACACGAAGTGATTCGAGTTCGTTTGCCCCCCCATTTTCTTTAACGAACGATAACTTTTTGTGAAAATAACAAGTGCCCCGAACCCGGCCGAAACGACTCGAATTACACTTCGAGACCCGCCGACATGATCGCCACGATGCACAGAGCACCCTCGTAAATTTTCGGGACGTTTCATTTTTTCACAACCAGGACCGAAACCCTAGGCCGAACAAAATGGTCGGATGCGAAGTGAAATTTTTTCGCTCGAAATTTTACGCGCTTGTGCAGAACTTCTAGGCAATCATATCGGCAGGTGACACGAAGTGATTCGAGTTCGTTTGCCCCCCCCCATTTTCTTTAACGAACGATAACTTTTTGTGAAAATAACAAGTGCCCCGATCCCGGCCGAAACGACTCGAATTACACTTCGAGACCCGCCGACATGATCGCCACGATGCACAATGCACCCTCGTAAATTTTCGGGACGTTTCATTTTTTCACAACCAGGACCGAAACCCTAGGCCGAACAAAATGGTCGGATGCGAAGTGAAATTTTTTCGCTCGAAATTTTACGCGCTTGTGCAGAACTTCTAGGCAATCATATCGGCAGGTGACACGAAGTGATTCGAGTTCGTTTGCCCCCCCCCCATTTTCTTTAACGAACGATAACTTTTTGTGAAAATAACAAGTGCCCCGATCCCGGCCGAAACGACTCGAATTACACTTCGAGACCCGCCGACATGATCGCCACGATGCATAGAGCACCCTCGTAAATTTTCGGCCAAATCGGACGACGTTGTATTTTTTCACAGTCAGGACCGAAACCCTAGGCCGAACAAAATGGTCGGATGCGAAGTGAAATTTTTTCGCTCGAAATTTTACGAGCATGTGCGGAACTTCTAGGCAATCATATCGGCAGGTGACACGAAGTGATTCGAGTTTGTTTGCCCCCCCATTTTCTTTAACGAACGATAACTTTTTGTGAAAATAACTAGTGCCCCGAACCCGGCCGAAACGACTCGAATTACACTTCGAGACCCGCCAACATGATCGCCACGATGCACAGAGCACCCTCGTAAATTTTCGGGACGTTTCATTTTTTCACAACCAGGACCGAAACCCTAGGCCGAACAAAATGGTCGGATGCGAAGTGAAATTTTTTCGCTCGAAATTTTACGAGCTTGTGCGGAACTTCTAGGCAATCATATCGGCAGGTGACACGAAGTGATTCGAGTTCGTTTGCCCCCCCATTTTCTTTAACGAACGATAACTTTTTGTGAAAATAACAAGTGCCCCGAACCCGGCCGAAACGACTCGAATTACACTTCGAGACCCGCCGACATGATCGCCACGATGCACAGAGCACCCTCGTAAATTTTCGGGACGTTTCATTTTTTCACAACCAGGACCGAAACCCTAGGCCGACAAAATGGTCGGATGCGAAGTGAAATTTTTTCGCTCGAAATTTTACGAGCTTGTGCAGAACTTCTAGGCAATCATATCGGCAGGTGACACGAAGTGATTCGAGTTCGTTTGCCCCCCCCCATTTTCTTTAACGAACGATAACTTTTTGTGAAAATAACAAGTGCCCCGATCCCGGCCGAAACGACTCGAATTACACTTCGAGACCCGCCGACATGATCGCCACGATGCACAGAGCACCCTCGTAAATTTTCGGGCAAATCGGACGACGTTGTATTTTTTCACAATCAGGACCGAAACCCTAGGCCGAACAAAATGGTCGGATGCGAAGTGAAATTTTTTCGCTCGAAATTTGACGAGCTTGTGCAGAACTTCTAGGCAATCATATCGGCAGGTGACACGAAGTGATTCGAGTTCGTTTGCCCCCCCCCCCATTTTCTTTAACGAACGATAACTTTTTGTGAAAATAACAAGTGCCCCGATCCCGGCCGAAACGACTCGAATTACACTTCGAGACCCGCCGACATGATCGCCACGATGCACAGAGCACCCTCGTAAATTTTCGGGCAAATCGGACGACGTTGTATTTTTTCACAATCAGGACCGAAACCCTAGGCCGAACAAAATGGTCGGATGCGAAGGGAAGTTTTTTCGCTCGAAATTTTACGAGCATGTGCGGAACTTCTAGGCAATCATATCGGCAGGTGACACGAAGTGATTCGAGTTCGTTTGCCCCCCCATTTTCTTTAACGAACGATAACTTTTTGTGGAAATAACAAGTGCCCCGAACCCGGCCGAAACGACTCGAATTACACTTCGAGACCCGCCAACATGATCGCCACGATGCACAGAGCACCCTCGTAAATTTTCGGGACGTTTCATTTTTTCACAACCAGGACCGAAACCCTAGGCCGAACAAAATGGTCGGATGCGAAGTGAAATTTTTTCGCTCGAAATTTTACGCGCTTGTGCAGAACTTCTAGGCAATCATATCGGCAGGTGACACGAAGTGATTCGAGTTCGTTTGCCCCCCCCCCCATTTTCTTTAACGAACGATAACTTTTTGTGAAAATAACAAGTGCCCCGAACCCGGCCGAAACGACTCGAATTACACTTCGAGACCCGCCGACATGATCGCCACGATGCACAGAGCACCCTCGTAAATTTTCGGGACGTTTCATTTTTTCACAACCAGGACCGAAACCCTAGGCCGACAAAATGGTCGGATGCGAAGTGAAATTTTTTCGCTCGAAATTTTACGAGCTTGTGCAGAACTTCTAGGCAATCATATCGGCAGGTGACACGAAGTGATTCGAGTTCGTTTGCCCCCCCATTTTCTTTAACGAACGATAACTTTTTGTGAAAATAACAAGTGCCCCGATCCCGGCCGAAACGACTCGAATTACACTTCGAGACCCGCCGACATGATCGCCACGATGCACAGAGCACCCTCGTAAATTTTCGGGCAAATCGGACGACGTTGTATTTTTTCACAATCAGGACCGAAACCCTAGGCCGAACAAAATGGTCGGATGCGAAGTGAAATTTTTTCGCTCGAAATTTGACGAGCTTGTGCAGAACTTCTAGGCAATCATATCGGCAGGTGACACGAAGTGATTCGAGTTCGTTTGCCCCCCCCCCATTTTCTTTAACGAACGATAACTTTTTGTGAAAATAACAAGTGCCCCGATCCCGGCCGAAACGACTCGAATTACACTTCGAGACCCGCCGACATGATCGCCACGATGCACAGAGCACCCTCGTAAATTTTCGGGCAAATCGGACGACGTTGTATTTTTTCACAATCAGGACCGAAACCTTAGGCCGAACAAAATGGTCGGATGCGAGGGAAGTTTTTTCGCTCGAAATTTTACGAGCATGTGCGGAACTTCTAGGCAATCATATCGGCAGGTGACTCGAAGTGATTCGAGTTCGTTTGCCCCCCCATTTTCTTTAACGAACGATAACTTTTTGTGGAAATAACAAGTGCCCCGAACCCGGCCGAAACGACTCGAATTACACTTCGAGACCCGCCGACATGATCGCCACGATGCACAGAGCACCCTCGTAAATTTTCGGGACGTTTCATTTTTTCACAACCAGGACCGAAACCCTAGGCCGAACAAAATGGTCGGATGCGAAGTGAAATTTTTTCGCTCGAAATTTTACGAGCTTGTGCAGAACTTCTAGGCAATCATATCGGCAGGTGACACGAAGTGATTCGAGTTCGTTTGCCCCCCCATTTTCTTTAACGAACGATAACTTTTTGTGAAAATAACAAGTGCCCCGAACCCGGCCGAAACGACTCGAATTACACTTCGAGACCCGCCGACATGATCGCCACGATGCACAGAGCACCCTCGTAAATTTTCGGGACGTTTCATTTTTTCACAACCAGGACCGAAACCCTAGGCCGAACAAAATGGTCGGATGCGAAGTGAAATTTTTTCGCTCGAAATTTTACGCGCTTGTGCAGAACTTCTAGGCAATCATATCGGCAGGTGACACGAAGTGATTCGAGTTCGTTTGCCCCCCCCATTTTCTTTAACGAACGATAACTTTTTGTGAAAATAACAAGTGCCCCGATCCCGGCCGAAACGACTCGAATTACACTTCGAGACCCGCCGACATGATCGCCACGATGCACAATGCACCCTCGTAAATTTTCGGGACGTTTCATTTTTTCACAACCAGGACCGAAACCCTAGGCCGAACAAAATGGTCGGATGCGAAGTGAAATTTTTTCGCTCGAAATTTTACGCGCTTGTGCAGAACTTCTAGGCAATCATATCGGCAGGTGACACGAAGTGATTCGAGTTCGTTTGCCCCCCCCCCATTTTCTTTAACGAACGATAACTTTTTGTGAAAATAACAAGTGCCCCGATCCCGGCCGAAACGACTCGAATTACACTTCGAGACCCGCCGACATGATCGCCACGATGCATAGAGCACCCTCGTAAATTTTCGGCCAAATCGGACGACGTTGTATTTTTTCACAGTCAGGACCGAAACCCTAGGCCGAACAAAATGGTCGGATGCGAAGTGAAATTTTTTCGCTCGAAATTTTACGAGCATGTGCGGAACTTCTAGGCAATCATATCGGCAGGTGACACGAAGTGATTCGAGTTTGTTTGCCCCCCCATTTTCTTTAACGAACGATAACTTTTTGTGAAAATAACTAGTGCCCCGAACCCGGCCGAAACGACTCGAATTACACTTCGAGACCCGCCAACATGATCGCCACGATGCACAGAGCACCCTCGTAAATTTTCGGGACGTTTCATTTTTTCACAACCAGGACCGAAACCCTAGGCCGAACAAAATGGTCGGATGCGAAGTGAAATTTTTTCGCTCGAAATTTTACGAGCTTGTGCGGAACTTCTAGGCAATCATATCGGCAGGTGACACGAAGTGATTCGAGTTCGTTTGCCCCCCCATTTTCTTTAACGAACGATAACTTTTTGTGGAAATAACAAGTGCCCCGAACCCGGCCGAAACGACTCGAATTACACTTCGAGACCCGCCGACATGATCGCCACGATGCACAGAGCACCCTCGTAAATTTTCGGGACGTTTCATTTTTTCACAACCAGGACCGAAACCCTAGGCCGAACAAAATGGTCGGATGCGAAGTGAAATTTTTTCGCTCGAAATTTTACGAGCTTGTGCAGAACTTCTAGGCAATCATATCGGCAGGTGACACGAAGTGATTCGAGTTCGTTTGCCCCCCCATTTTCTTTAACGAACGATAACTTTTTGTGAAAATAACAAGTGCCCCGAACCCGGCCGAAACGACTCGAATTACACTTCGAGACCCGCCGACATGATCGCCACGATGCACAGAGCACCCTCGTAAATTTTCGGGACGTTTCATTTTTTCACAACCAGGACCGAAACCCTAGGCCGAACAAAATGGTCGGATGCGAAGTGAAATTTTTTCGCTCGAAATTTTACGCGCTTGTGCAGAACTTCTAGGCAATCATATCGGCAGGTGACACGAAGTGATTCGAGTTCGTTTGCCCCCCCCCATTTTCTTTAACGAACGATAACTTTTTGTGAAAATAACAAGTGCCCCGATCCCGGCCGAAACGACTCGAATTACACTTCGAGACCCGCCGACATGATCGCCACGATGCACAATGCACCCTCGTAAATTTTCGGGACGTTTCATTTTTTCACAACCAGGACCGAAACCCTAGGCCGAACAAAATGGTCGGATGCGAAGTGAAATTTTTTCGCTCGAAATTTTATGCGCTTGTGCAGAACTTCTAGGCAATCATATCGGCAGGTGACACGAAGTGATTCGAGTTCGTTTGCCCCCCCCCCATTTTCTTTAACGAACGATAACTTTTTGTGAAAATAACAAGTGCCCCGATCCCGGCCGAAACGACTCGAATTACACTTCGAGACCCGCCGACATGATCGCCACGATGCATAGAGCACCCTCGTAAATTTTCGGCCAAATCGGACGACGTTGTATTTTTTCACAGTCAGGACCGAAACCCTAGGCCGAACAAAATGGTCGGATGCGAAGTGAAATTTTTTCGCTCGAAATTTTACGAGCATGTGCGGAACTTCTAGGCAATCATATCGGCAGGTGACACGAAGTGATTCGAGTTTGTTTGCCCCCCCATTTTCTTTAACGAACGATAACTTTTTGTGAAAATAACTAGTGCCCCGAACCCGGCCGAAACGACTCGAATTACACTTCGAGACCCGCCAACATGATCGCCACGATGCACAGAGCACCCTCGTAAATTTTCGGGACGTTTCATTTTTTCACAACCAGGACCGAAACCCTAGGCCGAACAAAATGGTCGGATGCGAAGTGAAATTTTTTCGCTCGAAATTTTACGAGCTTGTGCGGAACTTCTAGGCAATCATATCGGCAGGTGACACGAAGTGATTCGAGTTCGTTTGCCCCCCCATTTTCTTTAACGAACGATAACTTTTTGTGAAAATAACAAGTGCCCCGAACCCGGCCGAAACGACTCGAATTACACTTCGAGACCCGCCGACATGATCGCCACGATGCACAGAGCACCCTCGTAAATTTTCGGGACGTTTCATTTTTTCACAACCAGGACCGAAACCCTAGGCCGACAAAATGGTCGGATGCGAAGTGAAATTTTTTCGCTCGAAATTTTACGAGCTTGTGCAGAACTTCTAGGCAATCATATCGGCAGGTGACACGAAGTGATTCGAGTTCGTTTGCCCCCCCCCATTTTCTTTAACGAACGATAACTTTTTGTGAAAATAACAAGTGCCCCGATCCCGGCCGAAACGACTCGAATTACACTTCGAGACCCGCCGACATGATCGCCACGATGCACAGAGCACCCTCGTAAATTTTCGGGCAAATCGGACGACGTTGTATTTTTTCACAATCAGGACCGAAACCCTAGGCCGAACAAAATGGTCGGATGCGAAGTGAAATTTTTTCGCTCGAAATTTGACGAGCTTGTGCAGAACTTCTAGGCAATCATATCGGCAGGTGACACGAAGTGATTCGAGTTCGTTTGCCCCCCCCCCCCATTTTCTTTAACGAACGATAACTTTTTGTGAAAATAACAAGTGCCCCGATCCCGGCCGAAACGACTCGAATTACACTTCGAGACCCGCCGACATGATCGCCACGATGCACAGAGCACCTTCGTAAATTTTCGGGCAAATCGGACGTTGTATTTTTTCACAATCAGGACCGAAACCCTAGGCCGAACAAAATGGTCGGATGCGAAGGGAAGTTTTTTCGCTCGAAATTTTACGAGCATGTGCGGAACTTCTAGGCAATCATATCGGCAGGTGACACGAAGTGATTCGAGTTCGTTTGCCCCCCCATTTTCTTTAACGAACGATAACTTTTTGTGGAAATAACAAGTGCCCCGAACCCGGCCGAAACGACTCGAATTACACTTCGAGACCCGCCAACATGATCGCCACGATGCACAGAGCACCCTCGTAAATTTTCGGGACGTTTCATTTTTTCACAACCAGGACCGAAACCCTAGGCCGAACAAAATGGTCGGATGCGAAGTGAAATTTTTTCGCTCGAAATTTTACGCGCTTGTGCAGAACTTCTAGGCAATCATATCGGCAGGTGACACGAAGTGATTCGAGTTCGTTTGCCCCCCCCCCATTTTCTTTAACGAACGATAACTTTTTGTGAAAATAACAAGTGCCCCGATCCCGGCCGAAACGACTCGAATTACACTTCGAGACCCGCCGACATGATCGCCACGATGCATAGAGCACCCTCGTAAATTTTCGGGCAAATCGGACGACGTTGTATTTTTTCACAGTCAGGACCGAAACCCTAGGCCGAACAAAATGGTCGGATGCGAAGTGAAATTTTTTCGCTCGAAATTTTACGAGCATGTGCGGAACTTCTAGGCAATCATTTCGGCAGGTGACACGAAGTGATTCGAGTTTGTTTGCCCCCCCATTTTCTTTAACGAACGATAACTTTTTGTGAAAATAACAAGTGCCCCGAACCCGGCCGAAACGACTCGAATTACACTTCGAGACCCGCCAACATGATCGCCACGATGCACAGAGCACCCTCGTAAATTTTCGGGACGTTTCATTTTTTCACAACCAGGACCGAAACCCTAGGCCGAACAAAATGGTCGGATGCGAAGTGAAATTTTTTCGCTCGAAATTTTACGAGCTTGTGCGGAACTTCTAGGCAATCATATCGGCAGGTGACACGAAGTGATTCGAGTTCGTTTGCCCCCCCATTTTCTTTAACGAACGATAACTTTTTGTGAAAATAACAAGTGCCCCGAACCCGGCCGAAACGACTCGAATTACACTTCGAGACCCGCCGACATGATCGCCACGATGCACAATGCACCCTCGTAAATTTTCGGGACGTTTCATTTTTTCACTACCAGGACCGAAACCCTAGGCCGAACAAAATGGTCGGATGCGAAGTGAAATTTTTTCGCTCGAAATTTTACGCGCTTGTGCAGAACTTCTAGGCAATCATATCGGCAGGTGACACGAAGTGATTCGAGTTCGTTTGCCCCCCCATTTTCTTTAACGAACGATAACTTTTTGTGAAAATAACAAGTGCCCCGATCCCGGGCGAAACGACTCGAATTACACTTCGAGACCCGCCGACATGATCGCCACGATGCACAGAGCACCCTCGTAAATTTTCGGGCAAATCGGACGACGTTGTATTTTTTCACAATCAGGACCGAAACCCTAGGCCGAACAAAATGGTCGGATGCGAAGTGAAATTTTTTCGCTCGAAATTTTACGAGCTTGTGCAGAACTTCTAGGCAATCATATCGGCAGGTGACACGAAGTGATTCGAGTTCGTTTGCCCCCCCCCCCATTTTCTTTAACGAACGATAACTTTTTGTGAAAATAACAAGTGCCCCGATCCCGGTCGAAACGACTCGAATTACACTTCGAGACCCGCCGACATGATCGCCACGATGCACAGAGCACCCTCGTAAATTTTCGGGCAAATCGGACGACGTTGTATTTTTTCACAATCAGGACCGAAACCCTAGGCCGAACAAAATGGTCGGATGCGAAGTTAAATTTTTTCGCTCGAAATTTTACGAGCTTGTGCAGAACTTCTAGGCAATCATATCGGCAGGTGACACGAACTGATTCGAGTTCGTTTGCCCCCCCCATTTTCTTTAACGAATGATAACTTTTTGTGAAAATAACAAGTGCCCCGATCCCGGCCGAAACGACTCGAATTACACTTCGAGACCCGCCGACATGATCGCCACGATGCACAGAGCACCCTCGTAAATTTTCGGGCAAATCGGACGACGTTGTATTTTTTCACAATCAGGACCGAAACCTAGGCCGAACAAAATGGTCGGATGCGAAGGGAAATTTTTTCGCTCGAAATTTTACGAGCATGTGCGGAACTTATAGGCAATCATATCGGCAGGTGACACGAAGTGATTCGAGTTCGTTTGCCCCCCCCTTTTCTTTAACGAACGATAACTTTTTGTGAAAATAACAAGTGCCCCGAACCCGGCCGAAACGACTCGAATTACACTTCGAGACCCGCCGACATGATCGCCACGATGCACAGAGCACCCTCGTAAATTTTCGGGACGTTTCATTTTTTCACAACCAGGACCGAAACCCTAGGCCGAACAAAATGGTCGGATGCGAAGTGAAATTTTATCGCTCGAAATTTTACGAGCTTGTGCGGAACTTCTAGGCAATCATATCGGCAGGTGACACGAAGTGATTCGAGTTCGTTTGCCCCCCCATTTTCTTTAACGAACGATAACTTTTTGTGAAAATAACAAGTGCCCCGAACCCGGCCGAAACGACTCGAATTACACTTCGAGACCCGCCGACATGATCGCCACGATGCACAATGCACCCTCGTAAATTTTCGGGACGTTTCATTTTTTCACAACCAGGACCGAAACCCTAGGCCGAACAAAATGGTCGGATGCGAAGTGAAATTTTTTCGCTCGAAATTTTACGCGCTTGTGCAGAACTTCTAGGCAATCATATCGGCAGGTGACACGAAGTGATTCGAGTTCGTTTGCCCCCCCCCATTTTCTTTAACGAACGATAACTTTTTGTGAAAATAACAAGTGCCCCGATCCCGGCCGAAACGACTCGAATTACACTTCGAGACCCGCCGACATGATCGCCACGATGCATAGAGCACCCTCGTAAATTTTCGGGCAAATCGGACGACGTTGTATTTTTTCACAGTCAGGACCGAAACCCTAGGCCGAACAAAATGGTCGGATGCGAAGTGAAATTTTTTCGCTCGAAATTTTACGAGCATGTGCGGAACTTCTAGGCAATCATATCGGCAGGTGACACGAAGTGATTCGAGTTTGTTTGCCCCCCCATTTTCTTTAACGAACGATAACTTTTTGTGAAAATAACAAGTGCCCCGAACCCGGCCGAAACGACTCGAATTACACTTCGAGACCCGCCGACATGATCGCCACGATGCACAATGCACCCTCGTAAATTTTCGGGACGTTTCATTTTTTCACAACCAGGACCGAAACCCTAGGCCGAACAAAATGGTCGGATGCGAAGTGAAATTTTTTCGCTCGAAATTTTACGCGCTTGTGCAGAACTTCTAGGCAATCATATCGGCAGGTGACACGAAGTGATTCGAGTTCGTTTGCCCCCCCCCATTTTCTTTAACGAACGATAACTTTTTGTGAAAATAACAAGTGCCCCGATCCCGGCCGAAACGACTCGAATTACACTTCGAGACCCGCCGACATGATCGCCACGATGCATAGAGCACCCTCGTAAATTTTCGGGCAAATCGGACGACGTTGTATTTTTTCACAGTCAGGACCGAAACCCTAGGCCGAACAAAATGGTCGGATGCGAAGTGAAATTTTTTCGCTCGAAATTTTACGAGCATGTGCGGAACTTCTAGGCAATCATATCGGCAGGTGACACGAAGTGATTCGAGTTTGTTTACCCCCCCATTTTCTTTAACGAACGATAACTTTTTGTGAAAATAACAAGTGCCCCGAACCCGGCCGAAACGACTCGAATTACACTTCGAGACCCGCCAACATGATCGCCACGATGCACAGAGCACCCTCGTAAATTTTCGGGACGTTTCATTTTTTCACAACCAGGACCGAAACCCTAGGCCGAACAAAATGGTCGGATGCGAAGTGAAATTTTTTCGCTCGAAATTTTACGAGCATGTGCGGAACTTCTAGGCAATCATATCGGCAGGTGACACGAAGTGATTCGAGTTTGTTTGCCCCCCCATTTTCTTTAACGAACGATAACTTTTTGTGAAAATAACAAGTGCCCCGAACCCGGCCGAAACGACTCGAATTACACTTCGAGACCCGCCGACATGATCGCCACGATGCACAATGCACCCTCGTAAATTTTCGGGACGTTTCATTTTTTCACTACCAGGACCGAAACCCTAGGCCGAACAAAATGGTCGGATGCGAAGTGAAATTTTTTCGCTCGAAATTTTACGCGCTTGTGCAGAACTTCTAGGCAATCATATCGGCAGGTGACACGAAGTGATTCGAGTTCGTTTGCCCCCCCATTTTCTTTAACGAACGATAACTTTTTGTGAAAATAACAAGTGCCCCGATCCCGGCCGAAACGACTCGAATTACACTTCGAGACCCGCCGACATGATCGCCACGATGCACAGAGCACCCTCGTAAATTTTCGGGCAAATCGGACGACGTTGTATTTTTTCACAATCAGGACCGAAACCCTAGGCCGAACAAAATGGTCGGATGCGAAGTGAAATTTTTTCGCTCGAAATTTTACGAGCTTGTGCAGAACTTCTAGGCAATCATATCAGCAGGTGACTCGAAGTGATTCGAGTTCGTTTGCCCCCCCCCCCATTTTCTTTAACGAACGATAACTTTTTGTGAAAATAACAAGTGCCCCGATCCCGGTCGAAACGACTCGAATTACACTTCGAGACCCGCCGACATGATCGCCACGATGCACAGAGCACCCTCGTAAATTTTCGGGCAAATCGGACGACGTTGTATTTTTTCACAATCAGGACCGAAACCCTAGGCCGAACAAAATGGTCGGATGCGAAGTTAAATTTTTTCGCTCGAAATTTTACGAGCTTGTGCAGAACTTCTAGG